>NC_091317.1:40853932-40896432 GCF_038502225.1 Cherax quadricarinatus
AAGAAAATAATGTTCGATTTTACGATAAAGTTTTCAAAACTAATTTGGAAATATCCAAAAATGGAGTCGTTCAAAGTAATTCTGGAGTACTCTAATGTATTTTGGAAGTGTTCCAATATATTTTAGGTTAGGTTAGGATTAGGATTAGGTTAGGTAAGGTTAAGGGGTTAGGTTGGGTTGGGTTAGGATTGGGTTGCTAGGTGGTTGGTTGGGGGTTGGTTAAGTTAGGTTAGGTTGGTTAGGGTAGGTTAGGTTAGGTTAGGTTAATTGGGTTAGGTTAGGTTAGGTTAGGTTGGTTGGTTAGGTTAGGTAGGTTAGGTTAGGTTGGGAGGTTAGGAGGTTAGGTTAGGTTGGAGGTTAGGTTAGGTTAGGTTAGGTTAGGTTAGGTTAGGTTAGGTTAGGTTAGGATTAGGTTGGAGGATTAGGTTAGGTTAGAGTAGGTTAGGTTAGGAGGTTAGGTTAGGTTAGGATTGGAGTTAGGTTAGGCTAGGTTAGGATTAGGGTTTGTGTGTGTGTGTGTCTGTGTGTGTGTGCTGTTGGGATGTGGTGTGTGGGGATGTGGGTGTGTATGTGGGTGTGTGTGTGTCAGACTAGAGATACCGAAAAGACCGAAAGCTTATAAGTAGGGTTGTTTTGTGACTTTTTCTGATGTAGTGTGGCCCCTTATTGCTTTAATGAACTAAAAGGGGAGGTTAAAACGAGAAAAAAAAATGGGGGAAAAATGGGGGGTGGGTGTTGTGACTTTCTGATGAAATTAGATAAAACGAGAAAAAAATTGTAGGTGTTGTGGTGTTGTGGGATGTAGGTGTTGATCTTAGTTTATGGTGATTTTGGTGGTGTTTTGAGTGTATTCAGTGGTGTTTTAGTATTCAGTGGTGTATATGGGAGTACTCAAATGGTGTTTTTGGAAGTGTTTCAGTGTTGTTTGGAAATGTTCAAAGGTGTTCAAAGGTGTTTTGAGTGTGTTCAAATGTTGTTTTTTGAAGGTGATCAAAGGTGTTCAAGGGTGTTTTGAAGGTGTTCAAAGGTGTTTTGAGGTTATTCAAAGGTGTTTTGAGTGTGTTCAAATGATTATGAGAGTGTTTTGAATGTATTCAAAGGTGTTTTTGAAGGTGATCAAAGGTGTTTTTGAAGGTGTTGAAGGTGTTTTGAGTGTGTTCAAGGGTGTTTGAAGGTGTTGAAGGGTGTTTTGATTGAATTCAGCGGTGTTTTAGTAGTAATCAGTGGTGTAATAGGATACTCAAATTGTGTTTTTGGAAGTGTTTCAGTGTTGATTGGAAATGTTCAAAGGTGTTTTTGAAAGTGTTCAAGAGTGTTTTGAAGGTGTTCAAGGGTGTTTGAAGGAAGGTGTTGAAGGGTGTTTTGATTGAATTCAGCGGTGTTTTAGTAGTAATCAGTGGTGTAATTGGGAGTACTCAAATAGTGTTTTGGAAATGTTCATGGGTGTTCTGGGATGTGGGTGTTGTAGGGTGTTGTTGTCGAACTAGAGATACCGAAAAAAAATGTTATAAGTGGGTTGTTGTTGGGACTTTTTCTGATGAAATTAGATAAAACGAGAAAAAAATTGTGGGTGTTGTGGGTTGTGGGTGTTGTTGGGATGGGATGTGGTGTTGATCTTAGTTTATGGTGATTTTGGTGGTGTTTTGAGTGTATTCAGTGGTGTTTTGAAGTATTCAGTGGTGTATTTGGGAGTACTCAAATGGTGTTTTTGGAAGTGTTTCAGTGTTGTTTGAAATGTTCAAAGGTGTTCAAAGGTGTTTTGAGTGTGTTCAAATGTTGTTTTTTGAAGGTGATCAAGGGTGTTCAAGGGTGTTTTGAAGGTGTTCAAAGGTGTTCAAAAGGTGTTTTGAGTGTGTTCAAATGATTATGAGAGTGTTTTGAATGTGTTCAAAGGTGTTTTGAAGGTGTTCAAAGGTGTTTTGAAGGTGTTGAAGGGAGTGTTTTGAGTGTGTTCAAGGGTGTTTGAAGGTGATGAAGGGTGTTTTGATTGAATTCAGTGTTTTAGTAGTAATCAGTGGTGTAATTGGGAGTACTCAAATAGTGTTTTGGAAATGTTCAAAGGTGTTCAAAGGTGTTTTGAAGGTGTTCAAGGGTGTTTGAAGGTGTTGAAGGGTGTTTTGATTGAATTCAGCGGTGTTTTATTAGTAATCAGTGGTGTGGTTGGGAGTACTCAAATAGTGTTTTGGAAATGTTCAAAGGTGTTCAAAGGTGTTTTGAAGGTGTTGAAGGGTGTTTTGATTGAATTCAGCGGTGTTTTAGTAGTATTCAGTGGTGTAATTGGGAGTACTCAAATAGTGTTTTGGAAATGTTCAAAGGTGTTTTTTGAAGGTGTTCAAGAGTGTTTTGAAGGTGTTCAAGGGTGTTTGAAGGTGTTGAAGGGTGTTTTGATTGAATTCAGCGGTGTTTTAGTAGTAATCAGTGGTGTATGGGAGTACTCAAATAGTGTTTTTGGAAATGTTCAAAGGTGTTTTGAAGGTGATGAAGGGTGTTTTGATTGAATTCAGCAGTGTTTTAGTAGTATTCAGTGGTGTAATTGGGAGTACTCAAATTGTGTTTTTTGGAAGTGTTTCATGGTGATTTTGGTGGTGTTTTGAGTGTATTCAGTGGTGTTTTAGTATTCAGTGGTGTATTTGGGAGTACTCAAATGGTGTTTTTGGAAGTGTTTCAGTGTTGTTTGGAAATGTTCAAAGGTGTTCAAAGGTGTTTTGAGTGTGTTCAAATGTTGTTTTTTTGAAGTTGATCATGGGTGTTTTGAGGTTATTCAAAGGTGTTTTTGAAGGTGTACAAATGATTATGAGTACTTATGAAGGTGTTCAAATGATGTGCAAGAGTACTTATGAAGGTGTTCTAGGGAGTATTCAGAGGTGATTTTGGGGGTGTTCGAATGATGTTTTGGAGTATTTCAGTGTTGTTTGGAAATGTATAAAGGTATTTTTGTGAGTATTCAAATGATTAATGAGAGTGTTTTGAAGATGATCAAAGTAAAGTGCGTATTTAACTTCGTAATATATAAAATTGTGAGTAGTGAATTTAACGAAAAGTGGATGTGGTGACTTTCTGATGCACTGTGTCCCCTTATTAACTTTAATGAACTAAAAGGGTTAAAACGAGAAAAAATTGGGGAAGTTATGAGTGAAAATTGTGAGGTGTTGGTTGGAGTGTGAGGGTTTGGGAGGGTGGGGGGAGGTTACTTCGTGGGGAGTGACCTGAGATGAAATAGTTAAAAATGTCTAGACTTGTGTTGTAAAGAAATTGTAGGGTATTAACAGAAACAAAAATGTGACTTTCTGATGATGAAAATGTTTTCCCTATGATGTAGGTACTATATCCCTTATTAACTTGAATGAACTAAAAGGGTCGTCATGATTCAGCCTGTGTGTGTAGGGGGTCATCGCGTGACGTCACTGACCGCCGAGTAAACACATTAATGAGAGGAATACTGACGTACACTTGTTTAGACCTGTAGTAAGCATGCACCATAGGAGGAGGTTCATTTGAATGCTTACCCCCTGAGAGGGGGAATCCAAAAACCTTGATCCAAGGAGATGGAGTCTTGGTATTATCGAGAAATTTTGGGGTGGGAGTGTGAGAGGGTACCCAAAAATTTGATCCAAGGAGATGGAGTCTTGGTATTATCGAGAAATTTTGGGGTGGAGGTAAGTGAGAGGGGTAATCCAATGAAAAATTTGACCCAAGGAGATGGAGACTTTGATTTCGAGAAAAACTTGATCCGAGGAGATCATAAGAATTTCGAAACCCCCATAGGGGGGAATCCAAAACTTGTATTATCGAGAAATTTTGGGGTGGGAGTGAAAGTGAGGAGGGGTAACCACAAAAATTTGATCCAAGGAATTGGAGAAATTCAAAACCCTTGATCCAAGGAGATGGAGAATTTCGAAAACCCCCATAGGGGGGAATGCAAAAACTTGTAATATCGAGAAATTTTGGGATGGGGGTGAAAGTGGGAGGGGTAATCCAAAAATTTGATCCAAGGAGATGGAGAATTTCGAAAACCCCCATAGGGGGGAATGCAAAAACTTGTAATATCGAGAAATTTTGGGATGGGGGTGAAAGTGGGAGGGGTAATCCAAAAATTTGATCCAAGGAGATGGAGAATTTCGAAAACCCCATAGGGGGGATCCAAAAAAACTTGATCCGAGGAGATGGAGTCATGGTATTGTCGAGAAAATTTGGGGGTGAAAGGAGGGGTACCCAAAAAAAAACTTGATCCAAGGAGATGGAGAATTTGATTTCGAGAAATTGTTTGGGGATGGGGGTGAAAGGAGGGGTACCCAAAAAATTTGATCTGAGGAGATGGAGAATTTCGAAAAACCCCATAGGGGGGAATCCAAAAACCTTGATCCGAGGAGATGGAGAGCACAAGAAAATGAAATTCAAAAAAAAATCGAAAAAAATCGGAAAAAAATTCGAGGCGCGGGGGCGATTCGGATGACGCTGCAGAAGGCGCAGCAGAAGGCGCGGGCGGGGGTCGCGAAGGGCGCGCGGGCGGGGCGGGGCGCACGGGCGGGCGCGCGGGCGGGCGCGCGTCGCGACGGCGGGGGTCGCGAAGGGGGGGGGGGGGTCGTGGGAGGGGGTACTGGTTGGGGGGGTCAAGGGTGAGGTAGTCTCGAGGGCGAGGTCATGGTCAAAACCGGAAGTAACACCTAGGTGTGAAAAGGTGACCCTCCAGCTGCTGGTCCTAGACCGGATACACCGCCCAGTGGAAGGCCTAAACCGGAAGGAGCCTCCCTGTAGAAGGCCCTAAACCGGAAGGAGCCCCCCTGTAGAAAAGTTCACTACTTATATATATATATATATACATATATATATATATATATATATACATATATATATATATATATATATATATATACATATATATATATATATATATATATACATATATATATATATATATATATATATATATATATATATATATATGTATATATATATATAAATATATATATATATATATATATATATGTCGTGCCGAATATGTAAAACTGGTCAATTAGCAAGAACTCATTTAAAATTAAGTCCTTTCTAAAAATTTCTCTTATGCGTTTTAAGATATATTTTTCTCATTAGTGTTGATGTAAAAATTTATAAAGAAGCACCAAAAGGAACTTAGAAAACTTACCTAACCTTATTATAACAAGCGCAATTTATTTTAGCCTAACCCAACAAATTATATTTTAGATTTGTTTACAATAATTTAATACTAAACAAACACAGTGAAATATATTTTTTTTCGTTAGGTTCAGAATGATTTTGGCGAAATTATTGCATACACAAATTTTCACCTGTCCTATATCGCAAGATGAGCGTTTCTATTTACGGCAAGATCGCAAGTTCTGCCTATTCGGCACGACATATATATATATATATATATATATATATATATATATATATATATATATATATATATATATATATATATATATATATATATATATATATATGTATATATATGTATATATATATATATATATATATATATATATATATATATATATATATATATATATATATATATATATATACATATATATATATATATATATATATATATATATATATATATATATATATATATATATATATATATATATATATAAATATACATATATATATATATATATGTATATATATATATATATATATATATATATATATATATATATATATATATATATATATATTTATATATATATATATTCTTTCTTTCAACACACCGGCCGGATCCCACCGAGGCGGGGTGGCCTAAAAGGAAAAACGAAAGTTTCTCCTTTTACATTTAGTAATATATACAGGAGAAGAGGTTAGTAGCCCCTTGCTCCCGGCATTTTAGTTGCCTCTTACAACACGCATGGCTTACGGAGGAAGAATTCTATTCCACTTCCCCATGGAGAATATATATATATATATATATATATATATATATATATATATATATATATATATATATATATATATATATATATATATATATATGGAGCAAAATTAAAAAAAAATCCACTAATATTAATGAAAAAATATATCTTTAAACGTATAAGAGAAAATTTTAGAAAGGACTTAATTTTAAATGAGTTCTTGCTAATTGAACCAAGTGTGAGAGTAATGGTGGTTCAGGATTTTAATGCTAAAGTGAGCAAAAATGTTATGGAGGGAGTAGTAGGTAAATTTGTGGTGCCAGGGGTAAATGTAAATGGGCAGACTTTAATTGCGCTATGTGTAGAAAGAGGTTTGGTAATAAGTAATACATATTTTATGAAGAAGAGGATAAATAAATATACAAGGTATGATATAGCACGTAATGAAAGTAGTTTGTTAGATTATGTATTGGTGGATAAAAGGTTGATGGGCAGGCTCCAGGATGTACATGTTTATAGAGGGGCAACTGATATATCGGATCATTATTTAGTTGTAGCTACAGTTAGAATAAGAGGTAGATGGGAGAAAAGGAAAATGGCAACAGGAAGCAAGAGGGAGGTGAAAGTGTATAAACTAAAGGAGGAGGAAGTTCGGGTGAGATATAAGCAACTATTGGCAGAAAGGTGGGCTTGTGCAAGTATGAATAGTGGGGAGGGGGAGTTGAAAAGGGTTGGAATAGTTTTAAAAATGCAGTATTAGAATGTGGGGCAGAAGTTTGTGCTTATAGGAGGGTGGGTGCAGGAGGAAAGAGGAGTGATTGGTGGAATAATGAAGTAAAGGGTGTGATAAAAGAGAAAAAGGTAGCTTATGAGAGGTTTTTACAAAGCAGAAGTGTTATAAGAAGAGTAGAGTATGTGGAGAGTAAAAGAAAGGTAAAGAGAGTGGTGAGAGAGTGCAAAAGTAGAGCAGATGATAGAGCGGGAGAGGCACTGTCAAGAAATTTTAATGAAAATAAGAAAAATTTTTGGAGTGAGTTAGACAAGTTAAGAAACCCTACAGTATGAATGGAATTGTAAGTTAAAAGCAGAGTAGGGGAGTTAGTAGATGGGGAGATTAAGGTTTTGGGTAGATGGCAAGAATATTTTGAGGAACTTTTAAATATCGACGAGGAAAGGGAAGTGGTAATTTCATGCACTGGTCAGGGAGGTATACCATCTTGCAGGAGTGAAGAAGAGCAGGATGTGAGTGTGGGGGAGGTGTGTGAGGCATTACGTAGAATGAAAGGGGGTAAAGCAGCTGGAACTGATGGGATCATGACAGAAATGTTAAAAGCAGGGGGGGATATAGTGTTATAGTGGTTGGTATTTTTGTTTACTAAATGTATGAAACAGGGGAAGGTACCTAGGGATTGGCAGAGAGCATGTTTAGTCCCTTTATATAAAGGGAAAGGGGACAAAAGAGATTGTAAAAATTATAGAGGATTAAATTTACTGAGTGTTGCAACCCCTGAATGGGTTGCAATGATTATTATGTATATATATATAATTATTATCTTTTCATATAATTTTATACTGCTTATATTTGCGGTAATAGCTAAATCGTGAATATATTGCTTTATAATATTAATTGACCTGTTGTTAGGTAGGATGTAACATATTACGTGCTCAGTTCAAGTCTTGATTGTCTAGCTACTGTAATAATCGCTCTTTGCTCGTTGAACTGCCGGCTTCTGTTACTGAGCAGCAGCTGTCCACGGAGCTATCACGTGATCGAGGGGGGGGGTGTCCTCACCTAGCCTGAAGTATTCAGTCTGGTCTATACTCTCTTGGTGGTTGGATAGATTGTCTGTCTCATTGTTCTTGTTAGTTCTGTAGAACTCTGTTCACAGAACATTGTATAGACTTAGTGATTTTCGACGTTGTACTGAGGTTGTGTGTCGCATAGAAACTGAGCAACTCAGGTCCTGAGCTGTAGCTTCTGACCTAACTTGTACTGGTATCTGTGTATTATCACAGTCGGGGATTTTCTTATGCTGAACTTAGATTCAGTAGTATGGGAGTTTTGTGACTTTTGTGGAGGATCTGCAGATGATCCCTACTTAGTGTCGTTATATTATCTCCTTGTTCCTGATTCTGTGTCGCAGTTGCTTGTTATATTGCTATTGGGCTTAGCATTCTTTTTGTTGTTCAAGCAGACTGTTCTGATTGCCAGTTGGTCAAGAAGTTAGTTTATTTGAGGACTTTGTCAGTCACTTGTTTAAGTGTAGTCGAGTCGTGAGACATAGCGAACTACTTAGAGCACTTACACACATACACACAAAATTACTTGTACATATTTGTAATATCTTATTAAATGTTAATGTACCAGACGGTACTTAAGAATTATAAATGTGATATGTGCTTTTAGCACAATAATATTGTACACGAGAGAAGTGATATTATTTTGATTACTGTGATTAATTTAATTTAATTTGATAATATACCTCTAGGCTTAATAAATTTATTAAATTTTAATTTCTCTAGTTAGTAGCCTACAAGTTGTAATCCTGAAGCACTATTGAATCATACTAAATTCTAATGGATAATTGGACAAGGATACTGACTAATTGTTAAGAAAACCCAGTAACAGGCTGGATGCTAGAAGGGCAGTCCTTTCAAGTATTCACTGGAGATCTCTAAGCTTTTAGAATCGCTTTTTTTGTAACACTGAGTATGCCAGGAAAAGTGTACGGTAGGGTTATAATTTAAATAATTAGAGGTAAGACAGAATGTAGGATTGCGGATGAGCAGGGAGGTTTTAGAGTGGGTAGGGGATGTGTAGATCAAGTGTTTACATTGAAGCATATATGTGAGCATCATTTAGATAAAGGTAGGGAAGTTTTTATTGCATTTATGGATTTAGAAAAGGCATATAATAGAGTGGATAGGGGAGCAATGTGGCAGATGTTGCAAGTATATGGAATAGGTGGTAAGTTATTAAATGCTGTAAAGAGTTTTTATGAGTATAGTGAAGCTCAGGTAAGGGTGTGTAGAAGAGAGAGAGACTACTTCCCGGTAAAAGTAGGTCTTAGACAGGGATGTGTAATGTCACCATGGTTGTTTAATATATTTATAGATGGGGTTGTAAAAGAATTAAATGCTAGGGTGTTCGGGAGAGGGGTGGGATTAAATTATGGGGAATCAAATACAAAATGGGAATTGGCACAGTTGCTTTTTACTTATGATACTGTGCTTATGGGAGATTCTAAAGAAAAATTTCAAAGGTTAGTGGATGAGTTTGGGAGTGTGTGTAAAGGTAGAAAGTTGAAAGTGAACATAGAAAAGAGTAAGGTGATGAGGGTATCAAATGATTTAGATAAAGAAAAATTGGATATCAAATTGGGGAGGATGAGTATGGAAGAAGTGAATGTTTTCAGATACTTGGGAGTTGACGTATCGGCAGATGGATTTATGAAGGATGAGGTTAATCATAGAATTGATGAGGGAAAAAAGGTGAGTGGTGCATTGAGGTATATGTGGAGACAAAAAAACGTTATCTATGGAGGCAAAGAAGGGAATGTATGAAAGTATAGTAGTACCAACACTCTTATATGGGTGTGAAGCTTAGGTTGTGAATGCAGCAGCGAGGAGGCGGTTGGAGGCAGTGGGGATGTCCTGTCTAAGGGCAATGTGCGGTGTAAATATTATGCAGAAAATTCGGAGTGTGGAAATTAGGAGAAGGAGTGGAATTACTAAAAGTGTTAGTCAGAGGGATAAAGAGGGGTTGTTGAGGTGGTTTGGTCATTTAGAGAGAATGGATCACAGAAGAATGACATGGAGAGCATTTAAATCTGTAGGGGAATGAAGGCGGGGTAGGGGTCGTCCTCGAAAAGTTTGGAAGGAAGGGGTAAGGGAGGTTTTTGTGGGCGAGGGGCTTGGACTTCTAACAGGCGTGCATGAGCGCGTTCGATAGGAGTGAATAGAGACGAATGGTATTTGGGACCTGACGATCTGTTGGAGTGTGAGGAGGGTAATATTTAGTGAAGGGATTCAGGGAGATCGGTTATTTTTATATAGCCAGACATGAGTCCTGGAAATGGGAAGTACAATGCCTGCACTCTAAAGGAGGGGTTAGGGATATTAGCAGTTTGGAGGGATATGTCATGTATCTTTATACGTATATGCTTATAAACTGTTGTATTCTGGGCACCTCTGCAAAAACAGTGATTATGTGTGAGTGTGGTGAAAGTGTTGAATGATGAAAGTATTTTCTTTTTGGGGATTTTCTTTCTTTTTGGGTCACCCTGCCTTGGTGGGAGACTGCCGACTTGTTAAAAAAAACAATAGATAAATAAATAAATATTATATATATATATATATATATATATATATATATATATATATATATATATATATATATATATATATATATATATATATATATATATATATATATATATATATATATATATATATATATATATATATATATATATATATATATATATATATATATATATATATATATATATATATATATATATATATATATATATATATATATATATATATATATATATATATATATATATATATATATATATATATATATATATATATATATATATATATATATATATATATATATATATATATATATATATATATATATATATATATATATATATATATATATATATATATATATATATATATATATATATATATATATATATATATATATATATATATATATATATATATAATATATATATATATATGCATATATATATATATATATATATATATATATATATATGTGTGTGTGTGTGTGTGTGTGTGTGTGTGTGTGTGTGTGTGTGTGTGTGTGTGTGTGTGTGTGTGTGTGTGTGTGTGTGTTTGTGTGTGTGTGTGTGTGTGTGTGTAATTGATGGCGCTGGCATAGCTAGGGTCCTGTATTGTTCCTTCTGAGTTACTGAGGCTGTCTAGAACTGTCCTGGGGACCCTCATCCTCAGAGAAAAGAGTAAAGTTGATTCAGGGAAAACTCAAGGTTCTCCCTGAAGCTGTTTGAGAATTTTGTCCTACCACCCCCTATATTTAATATATAAAGACAAAATACATTGACAAAACATTCACAAAAATACAATAGAAAGTAAAACAACATAGATAAAAACTCATAGCTACTTCTCAAATACTTCGTCCAGCTCACTGGTTGTGGGCCACGTGCCCAGAATGCTGCAGGCATTTCCTCTCTGGATCGCGACACTGAGTCTCTGAAACAGGAATCTGGTTGCCCTGTGGTCCTTGGTTTCTATGATGAGCTTTTCATCCAGCTCTTTGAGGAACATTAGAGCAAACTTGCTCCATGCTCCAAGGGTCTCCGACTCTATTGAGATGAAATTATAGTAAGGGGGAAAGATCTTCATATTTGCGGATCTTCTGGGTCTCCCTGTGGTTGGCAACTCCACCAATAGTGGTTCCATCAGGACGCTTTTGACTTCCGTCAGACCTCTGCACTTGGGGTTCCCGTTGAGCTGGGCAACGGGCTGTGGTGAGGCTTCTCTTTATGATGTCATTGACCTCCTCATGTCTGGCATACTTCCATTCTGCTGTGTGACACACGAGACCATGAATCACGAAATCGTAATGACACGATTGCAAACAAACCATACCCCGGCCGGGATTGAACCCGCGGTCAGAGAGTCTCAAAACTCCAGACCGTCGCGTTAGCCACTAGACCAGCTAGCCACAATAAGATTCATCCAACTAGGTATATTTCTACACCATAGGAAGGTTAGCACAGGCACCTCTGTGACCACAAATGCAAGTTTTTACAGACGAATCTCCAGCTAGCGTGGCCTTGACGAACTCTAGCTCAAGTCCCCTCACTGCCGTCAACATGACTCACGAAATCGTAATGACACGAGTGTAGAAATATACCTAGTTGGATGAATCTTATTGTGGCTAGCTGGTCTAGTGGCTAACGCGACGGTCTGGAGTTTTGAGACTCTCTGACCGCGGGTTCAATCCCGACCGTGGTATGGTTTGTTTGCAATCGTGTCATTACGATTTCGTGAGTCATGTTGACGGCAGTGAGGGGACTTGAGCTAGAGTTCGTCAAGGCCACGCTAGCTGGAGATTCGTCTGTAAAAACTTGCATTTGTGGTCACAGTGGTGCCTGTGCTAACCTTCCTATGGTGTAGAAATATATCTAGTTGGATGAATCTTATTGTGGCTAGCTGGTCTAGTGGCTAACGCGACGGTCTGGAGTTTTGAGACTCTCTGACCGCGGGTTCAATCCCGGCCGGGGTATGGTTTGAGACCATGAAGTCCGAATTGATGAACTGTCGCCCTGCCGCAAGTACACTTATGTTCAATGAGGTTGGGGGCGGCTAGGCGAAGAGCAACACCAATTCGAATGGCCTGTGGGTCGAGTCGAGTGCCTAGGGAGGAATTGGGAACAGCTAGAAGGAAATCTGAGTGTGGTACCGTCACCGCCAGGACACGAGCTTTGTTCTTTCCTGAAGCATTGGTGAACATTGTGTTGGCAATTTTTTCCATGATCGGTTTGTCCAAGTGGGACTGTTTGTGCTTTTGGGAGTAGCTGGTCTACTGGAGGAGTCTGCAAGGGTGTCCCACCGCATTGCTGCTTCAGTAAACCTGGGGTCTTGAGCTACTACCACGTCTCTCAAGCGTCCGGGGACAATCTTCTTGACTAATGCACTAGAAGCCAAACACGAAAACAGAAAAGCAGGTAAAGCTACATGCCTTGGTTTGCGCACCCCTATACCTCCCAGTCACACTAGGAGGGTTGCCTGATCCCATTGCTGATCCCATTGCACCTTGTGAGGAGATACAGAGCGTCATGGGCATTAAGATCGCTTATTCTCTCCTCCATTCTCATCATGTCATTCAATTTTTCCTAGAGGACAGTGTCGATGGCCTGGTGACGGAGTGGTACTAGAGACTCCTGGGAGGATTCTACACACAGCATTGATTATTTCCTGGTTCGCTGTGATGATTTCACACTTGGAGGAATTGAGGATGAGTCCCAAGTCTCCTCCCTGTGTTTTCACCAGTTGTAGTCCATTAGCAGGGACTGCCAGAGTGTCATCATCCTGCCAGAGTGTCATCATCCAGGTACTAGATGCTGAGCTCGCTGCATAGGCTGGAAGTTAGTTCTCTTACTGCCAAGCAGAAGAGAACTGGAACGAGTGGGTCACCCTGCTGAACTTCCTATGATGAGAGAATTTCATGTTCTCCAAACGAAAGAATTGAGGGTTTGCTGTAGCCGGCAGAAATGAAGGAAAAAAGACTGGGGAACCGATCCCAAACGGCCGGCAAGACAACATCTCTCTTCACCATATTAAAAGCATTTCTAAAATCAAGTTTGATTATGGCCTTGTCTTCTGGTAGGTCCTTGATGTAGGCTCTTGCCGCATGAGCTGCAGCTTCACTGCCTTAAGAGACCCCAAAGCCCAGTTGGTGTTGCTGGAGTAAACTGGCAGCTTCTAGGCGAATATTTCTGACTGCTGCTTTGGCACCGAGATGGCGGAGAGTGTTACCAACAGCAATGGGTCTGATTCCCCCATCCTTCTTCTTCAAAGCACATAGTGAGGCTCCAAAAAGAAAGGTTTAATTTCTGGGATTCGCCTAGCCAGGCAGTTGTTGACGGAAGTTGTTAACTCGGTGAGAAGGATTGATGCAGATGTACCTAGTACTGGATTTACCATCTCTTTGAGGTGTTGTTTACCTTGAGTTTACCTGGAGAGAGTTCGGGGGTTAACGCCCCCACGGCCTGGTCTGTGACCAGGCCAGGCCAGGTGTTGTGATCGAATTCCAGTGTAACCTCCTGCAGATTCTGCTCGAAATAACAATCGCCTTATAGATTTCTGATTCTGGCAAAATTAATTGTTCAGTGATGGGGTCTTCCTCAGGGTTGTTGTTGATGGCTATGGTGTCCCTGGTTGGATGCTTGTCTCGTAGTGATGGGGGCTACAGTGTCGTTACATGTAATTATTCTGATTGCTCCCACTGTGTTACCTTCTTCGGTTTTTTTGCTAACCTGTGCGCAAATTTTCTCGTTTTCAGTGGAACTTTTCTTGGGTCTATCTCTGTGATTCCTGCAATGATGGGGCAGAGGGACACAATTATCCGCTCTTGGGTAGTTGCGCACTGCCTTGATGACTGATGTGGTTAGCAATTTACCTTGTCTTTCAGGAACTGCAAGACAGATATTGCCGAACAGGAGTAGGTTGCGCCATGCTTTGATGTTGCCCCGGGTTTCTAAGTTGGTGGAACCTCCATTCACCTGCTTAAGAAGGTCTGTGAATTTCCCTGCTGCATATGGGCGAGCCGCTTTAGGGATGTGGGATAGGGTACTGCTACCAGTGGATTTGAATGCCAACAGAAGGTTATCGCAAGTGAGGAGGTTGCCATTGGAATTGTCATCTGCCTGTGGAGGTTGTGGGCTGCTCTCTGCTTGGGGCATATGTGATCCCGCACACCCATGGTGTGCACGAATAAGGCCATCCCTGTTGCGTGCTCGAAACTCTCCACACACCTCACACGTGCCTCTTCTTTCATTGTTGGGTGCACTGTTTCCCTTGCTTTGTGGCTGGCTGGCTTCATCATCTGCCACACTACAAACTGTGTGGTAAGCGCGGGCTGAAGGGAAAATGGCGCATGGCACATACCGCATGTGGTTCATGGTGGTGGTGGGGGGGTTGAAGAGGGGTCTCCCGTCCTTGTGATGAGCGGTGGAGGAAAGGGAGGTGTGGAAGATGTGTGAGGAGGCAGAGTAGGGCACTCACTCCCTCCCAGACACATCACTATACACAACTATGCTCTGTGCACAGCCCCCACTATAAACGAAACCACACTACACATGCTATATGCATACCATGCACATGCTAAGCACATACTACGCACTATACATTATATACACTATACACACGGTGAAAAAACACTCTATTGTCACAACAGGAGCACACAGTGTATGCCCGCCTGTTTGGGAAAGGGGAAGGGGGGGTACACAGTATTACCCCTCAACCTCCGCCTCCTCCTCCTCCTCCTCTATGAGGCAAGTAAGTTTATTCAGGTATACACAAATACAGTTACATAGATTATCATACATAGCAGCATATGTGTAGAGAACCTAGGATGACCGTAATGTTTCCTCTCTGAATTCACATACACAACACTTTTCTTGATTCTGAAGGGAGAGAGGAAATGCAGAATCTTCTGGCCCTTTCCAACACTAGCAGCAGATATTCACACAGAAGCCTGTTGATGATAATCCTGGTAGGTGTTCTTCATTAGACGATATAGTGCCTGTTTACTGTGATCTTATTGCATATATATATATATATATATATATATATATATATATATATATATATATATATATATATATATATATATATATATATATATATATATATATATATATATATATATATATATATATATATATATATCAATAACAACGACTAGCCAAGGACTCGAACCCATGCTGCTTTGCCCTGCAACATGGTGGGCGAAAACTCATGATGCCTTAATCCACTGGTCCATACAATCCTTAAGAGTAGCGTATCCAGCGGAACTGGATGTTGTATTCGCTACCCAAGGACATACGATGGTGTGGATGACTGTAAGCTAATTTCATTCTATTCCATGTTTGGTGTACTATTACAACAGTATTTTATATTATTGTGCCTACGAACGAGTGGTATTGATCAATAACAACACTGCACTAGCCAAGGACTCGCCCACCATCAGGCAGCCAACAAGTTATATGAGCAATTTCGCAAACGACACATAAGTAGGTATTATTGCTATTAAACTGCAGGACGATTTAGACAAGCTCATGTCATGGTCAGTAAAGTGCCAGATGCAGTTCAATGTAGATAAATGCAAAGTCCTGAAGATTAGTAATGTGATGAATGGTTTGAAAAACCGACATGTTGAAGATTGAGACACTTATGCAGCATATGGGAATCTTTATTCAGCATATGGGAATAAAGATTCCCATATGCTGCATAAGTGTCTCAATCTTCAAGATTAGTAATGTAAATAACCCTGGCACTTATAAACTAAATAATACTGAGCTTGGCCGTACATTTACTAGGGATTCGAAAACTAACCGGAAAGGCTTTTTATAGTGGACATGAAGAAGATAAATTATGTAATATCACAGACACTAGTGATATGGTTATCAAACAAAGACCGAGTGAAGTAAAATAAATCCCAGGGCTCTGATGAGCTTTTTTCAAGTGTGCTTAAGGAGTGCAAAATGGAACTTTGTGAACCACTGACTGAGATTTTTAATATATCTCTTCAAACAGGTGTAGTGTCTGATATGTGGAAGATGGCTAATGTAATTCCTATTTTTAAAGAAGGGGATAAGTCGTTACCGTCAAATTACCGCCCAATAAGCCTGACCTCTATTGTAGGCAAATTACTAGAGTCAATTAAAAGCTGATATTATAAGAAGTCATCTTGATAAGCATAATTTGATTAATGATACTCAGCATGGATTCACGAAGGGTCGTTCCTGCCTATCTAATTTACTAACTTTCTTAAGTAAAGCTTTTGTGGCTGTTGATCACGATAAAGAATTCGATATTCTTTATTTGGATTTTAGTTAGGCTTTTGATAAATTACTGCATCAGAGACTGTTAAAGAAAGTGACAGCTCATGGCACTGGGGAAAAAGTGTTGTCATGGATCAAGTCATGGCTCACCAATAGGAAACAGAGAGAGTGCATAAATGGGGTTAAATCTGAGTGGGGATCTGTAACGGAGATCACTTTTAGGCCCGTTGTTGTTTATAATATTTATCAATGACCTTGATGAGGGAATTACTATTGACATGAGCAAATTCGCTGATGACACGAAGATAGGTAGGATTCAGACGTAGATGTCACGGAACTTCAGGAGGATTTAGACAAACTCAATCCGTGGTCAGAAAAGTGGCAGATGAAGTTCAATGTAGATAAATGCAAAGTTCTGAAGCTCGGGAGTGCCCATAACCCTAGCACTTATAAGCTAAATAATGTAGAACTTAGCTATACAGATTGCGAAAAGGACTTGGGGGTTATGGTGAGCAGTAACTTTAAAACAAGACAGCAATGCCTAAGCGTACGTAATAAGGCAAACAGATTACTGGGATTTATATCAAGAAGTGTAGGCAACAGATGTCCAACGGTTATACTACAGCTTTATACATCATTAGTAAGGCCTCACCTAGATTATGCAGCTCACTTTTGGTCTCCATATTACAGAATGGACATAAATTCATTAGAAAACATTCAGCAAAGAATGACAAAATTAATACATAAGAACATAAGAACAAAAGAAAGAAGGAACACTGCAACAGGCCTACTGACCCATGCGGAGCAGGTCCATGTACCCCCCGTATAAGACCAATGACCCCACCCCCTGGATTAGCCCAGTGACCCACTCCAGTCAAGGTTGGAGCACTGCACCAGACCCAGCAGCACAAGCTAGTCAGGTCTAACTCACACCCACCCACACCCACTCACGTATTTATCTAACCTATTTTTAAAACTACACAACGTTTTAGCCTGAATAACTGTACTCGGGAGTTTGTTCCACTCATCCACAACTCTATTACCAAGCCAGTGCTTTCCTATATCCTTCCTGAATCTGAATTTTTCCAAATTGAAACCATTGCTGCGAGTTCTGTCTTGGCTGGAAATTTTCAGCATGCTATTTACATCCCCATTATTTATTCCTGTTTTCCATTTATACACCTCGATCATATCCCCCCTAATTCTACGCCTTTCGAGAGAGTGCAGATTCAGGGCCCTCAGTCTATCCTCATAGGGAAGATTTCTGACACATGGGATCATCTTTGTCATCCTCCTCTGTACGTTTTCCAAAGCATTTAGATCCATTCTGTAATACTGTGACCAAAACTGTGCAGCATAATCTAAATGAGGCCTAACCAAGGATATATAGAGTTGAAGAACAACCTGAGGACTTCTATTATTTATACTTCTAGATATGAAGCCAAGAATTCTGTTGGCTTTATTGCGAACACTAATGCACTGCTGTCTTAGTTTTAGATTACTGCTAACCAGAACTCCTAAATCCTTTTCGCAATCAGTAGTATTAAGATCTACATTATTTAGTTTATATGAGGCATGGTTATTTAACTGTCCAACATTTAGAACTTTGCATTTGTCAATATTAAACTGCATCTGCCACTTTTTCCGACCATTGCATCAGTCTATTCAAATCATCCTGGAGTGCTCTAGTGTCCTCATTAGAATGAATTGGACGGCCTATTTTGGTGTCATCAGCAAATTTGCTTATGTCGCTATTTATTCCCTCATCTATGTCGTTTATGTAAATTGTGAACAACAACGGGCCCAACACTGACCCCTGAGGAACACCGCTTGTGACGTGCCCCCATTCTGATTTCTCCCCATTTATGCAAACTCTCTGCTGTCTATTTGTCAGCCATGCCTCTACCCAGGAAAAAAATTCTCCTATTCCGTGTGCCTTAAGTTTCCTCAATAGCCTCTGGTGTTGAACTCTATCGAAAGCCTTACTGAAGTCCATATACACAATATCATATTCATTACCATGATCTACCTCCTCAAACACCTTAGTGAAAAAAGTTAGTAAATTCGTAAGAAAGGAACGCCCCTTTGTAATTAATCAATCTGTGCCTGTCAAGATGGCTACGAATTGCTTCGGCAATTATTGATTCCATAAATTTTCCCACTATGGAGGCCTGGTCATGGACCGGGCCGCGGGGGCATTGATCCCCGGAATAACCTCCAGGTAACCTCCAGGTAAGGCTTATTGGTCTATAGTTCGAAGCCAAGGATCTGTCACCTGCCTTGTAAATAGGTATTACATTTACCATTTTCCACTTATCTTGCACTATGCCAGTTTGTAGTGATATGTTAAAAAGATTAGCCAAAGGTATGCTAAGTTCCTCTTTACATTCCTTTAACACTCTTGCAAACAGGTCATCAGGGCCTGGGGATTTGTTAGGTTTTAGTTTCTCTATTTGTCTGAGGATCATGTCACTAGTTACCGCAATCGTACATAGTTTATCATCCATAGCATTATAAATCTTCTGTATGAAGAAAGATTGAAGTCCCTTAAATTACATTCACCTGTAAGACGAAGAATGAGGGGAGGTATGATCGAAGTGCATAAGTGAAAGACGGGGGATTAATAAAGGGGGCATAATAAAGTCTTAATGATCTCCCTCCAAGAGAGAACCCGCAATAATGGATTCAAATTAGATAAGCTTAGATTTAGGAAGGATATAGGAAAGCATTGGTTTGGATATAGGGTAGTTGATGAGTGGAACAGTCTACCTAGTAGGATGATTGAAGCTAAAACCTTGTGTAGTTTCAAGTTTAGGTTGGATAAATTCATGAACAAGATGGGTTGGATTTGAGTGGGACTTGCACATGAGTAGATTTATTAGAGCTTATTGTAGAGTAGCACTGAAAGTGAGCTGGGCAAATTTTCTGTTAGTGGATTAGATTTGTAAGGGACTTGCCCAGTATGGGCCAACAAGCTTACTGCAGTCTTCTTCCTTTCTTATGTTCTTATGACATAAAACTCAAATATTACGAGCACTGCCCAGCAATTCCTTCGAAAAGTGGAATGTTATGGTAAGTCAGGTTAGGAGGTAGACTGCAAACTGGGCAACGCAACAGAGAACAATGAGCAGAAATCATGAAAACTGTCTCAAATAAAGTACACACAACCTATAACCCCTGAAGAAATAATCCTTGGTGCTGTTATTATTACCTGGAGAGGAATTTATCCCCCGAAACATATATTATTTTACACAAGGCCTTGGAAATATGTGTGGCAGATATTGTGCTATATGTCATCCAAGCAGTGGCAGGGTTTGTAACAGAAAGAGGAAGCATGCACGGGGGACGCTGTAGCGCTTCACTGACCCTGACATTTAACTGGAGAAATATTTGGTCAGCCGTCCAATGGTAGTTGTTGATTACGCCACAACTTTCATCTGCTGCTAGAAGAAAGAAAAATTTTTAATAGATCCTTGTAGAAACTTTGACAGGGTCGCTTTTCATACCTGTACTAACATAACAAGGTCTTCGGTAAGTAGCATGGTGGATACTCTTGTTATTGGAAATCGTCATAGTAAATTGGTACAGGCATTTCCTCTTTCAATAGCAATACTGAGACTCTGGAAAGGAAAGCTGAATTTTCTGGGGTCTTTGTTGTCCCTGATGTCTCCTTCAGAAACTGAAGTGCATACTTGCTCTCCGAGGCTATGCGATATTATTGGAGCGAAGTTACTGGATGGTGCCAGACGCCTGTATTTGTTAATCTGTTTCCACAGTCTTCTATCGGCTGTTGTAAAACATACAGGTATAGGCTTATGTTATCTGCTCACTGTCTTTCCACTGTAACATGGTGACTCAATCCAAGGGCTTTTGGCTACCATCGGGCCTGACTGCCTGAGGTTCCCATTTCGCTGGGCAATAGGCTTCAGCGAGGGTTTTCTTGATATTATTTACATCATCGTGTTTAGCATACTTTTCTTCTGATGGATGACAGGTGAGACCACGTAGCCCAAAATTGTCAGCCGAGGCACTGCCGTAGATACACGTATGGGGACTGTTTGAGAAGTTACAACACTGTGAATGGTCTGAGAGTCGAAGCGGGTAATAAGACTCCTAGGAATTAGGGACAGCCAAAAGGATATCTCCAGCAAGCGGTGCCTTCACCCTCTAGGAGACGAGCTTTGTTCATTTCTGAGGCTTTGACGAGCAATAAATATGTAGCCGATTTTTTCTACTATGGGGCTTTCCCAGTTGGACTATTTGTGATTCATGGGAGGAGTTGGTGAAATAAACATGTGTTTATTTCATACCATTTATTTCCAGCAGCTTGTGAGCTAGAAGACTCTGCAAAGATATACCACTGCGCTGCTGTTTCGATGAACTTTGGATACTGAGTTCCTAGGGAAGCCTTAAAGGTGTTTGTGATTATCTCCCTCCTTAGTTTACTAGGTGCAGTACACTAGGTTAGAAGTACAGGTAATGTCTGTGTTTCCCTGCCAAGTGTTATTTTTCCCAGTCACATTGGAACTGTTACTTAGAGTGACTCAGTGATGAGTCACATGTGCAACAGTTGGGTATCTTATTGAACCGTTTCGGTTACACAGTAGGCTTTTTCAGCCAAATACAGAGACAGCAGGGGTAACAGCAAAGTAAAGATAATGTAATCAGTCCATCAGCCTTGGAAAAATAGTATTTGAGGTGGTCAGTCCCTCAGCCTTGAGAAGTTTAGCTGTATGGTCTGGACAGATGTGATAATAGAGTTTTAAATACTGTCAGAGGCAAAGTGGAAGACCTCGAAGACGTTGCCGGGGACGGGATTTGCTAGTAGAAGCAAAAAGGTAAGAATTGTGGAGCACTTCGTACTGTGTAGGCGAAACGTTTCAATAATAAAAATACCCAACTATTGCACATGTGTCTTACTCATCAAGTTATCGATATTTCACACCATTTTCAATATTTCAGTGACTTATTAGGAATCTTCATAAATGATGGTCCCAGGAATGCGTCGAATTCACTCAGTATTTGACTATTAAAGAAAGTAGGTTAGACTGAACAGGGTTAGACACTTTGTGAGAAGTTACAGGACATCGTGGGCATCCCATTCGCGTAACTTCTTCATTTTCTTCAGTTCATTCACTTTGTCATAGAGGACTATGTACATAGCCTGATTACCTAGATGTGTTCTGAGTAAAGGTGGTAGTTGAAACTTTGGTAAGGATGGCTCTACTAGCATTAATACGCGGGTTTGTTTAAATGATTTCACACTAGGAAGGATTGAGGACGAGTCAGAGTTCATCCCAGTTACTTCGTCTTGAAGATGTACCACCAGAAACTTTTTCTGTATCTGCCAGAGTGCCATCATCTAGCTATCAGAAGTTGAGTTCTCAATTCAAGATGGCTGTGAGTTATCTTACCGCTATGTATACGAATAATGGGGTGAGTGGGTCTCCCTTCTGGACGCCTTCTGATAAGGTGATTTCATACTCGCTGAACAACAGAGTTGTAGCTTAGCTGTGATCAGCAGAAACAAGAGGAAAAACACTAGAGGAAATGCTCATACAGGGTTGCCAAGACCACCTCTCCTGCCTGTATAGTTTACGAAAAGTTATCGACAGCACCAGAACATTTAAAGCTGAAATATTTCAGCACCCATCACTATTTGCCTTTAGAGTTACCTTTGTTCATATCAGCAATGTGCCTGTTGTTATTAAAGATATATGTTTCTTACCTAGCTGTTTGCTGCAGCCTGAAATAATTCTTCAGGCATCAGTTATTTTAATGTTTCCAAAAAATTAATTGTTTTGAATATTCAAGATTACTTTCGCCAACGAGAACCGGAACAATGATATACCATTGATGAGTTCCGGAAGTTTTTTACTCCCAGAGCCCGGCCTTGGACCAGGCTAGTCTTCTGCTTTACTGTTGTAAATATAAATATGATAGCCTCATCTCGTTGCTAGGATGCTCAGGTCTCTCAACTCTTGCTCCAGTACTTCCAGGATGATATACACTGAACTGTAGAGCACAACTTCCGTGTCAGTCGTAGAACACATCTTCCGTGTCAGCCGTAGAACATATCTTCCGCGTCAGCCGTAGAACACATCTTTCATGTCAACCATAGAGCACATCTTCCATGTCATATGTAGAGAACATCTTCCATCTCCACCATAGAACACATCTTTCCTCTCCACCATTGAGCACATCTTCTCAGGAATTCATTTCAGACTATAAGAGATGCGTCTCTTCCTATAACTCTCTCTTCCACTCACACACACACACACTCATAAATTCACAGGTGGGAGGTGTTATATTATTTGACTGGATATTCAACACTGCAAATACCACGTTAACGTGAATAACTCACAGGAAATATATGTAGTATATCCTCGGAACAATATTAATAGAACATGGGAAAATATTCAGAGTGAAGCGAATATTTGTTTTAAAGATGCATCGGATGTGAAAATTTAGATATCCGCAGATGCGGATGTGTATGAGGACGCGGATGGGGATGTAAGAAATTGTGCGGATGTTCTGCGGATGCGGATGCCGATGCGGATATCCGATACATCACTAATCTGTTTATAGTAGTGAAAAGGAGTTAAGTGCAGTGTTAAAGATCATTGTGTAATAGATAGGTTTTAAACTCAGTTAACCAACCAACCAACTCTAGATCACAAGGGTGTATACTGGGTGAGGTGGGTATCTCTCAGTATATACTGGGAGAGGCGGGTATCTCTCAGTATATACTGGGAGAGGTGTGTATCTCTCAGTATATACTGGGAGAGGTGTGTATCTCTCAGTATTTACTGGGAGAGGCGGGTATCTCTCAGTATTTACTGGGAGAGGCGGGTATCTCTCAGTATATACTGGGAGAGGCGGGTATCTCTCAGTATATACTGGGAGAGGTGTGTATCTCTCAGTATTTACTGGGAGAGGCGGGTATCTCTCAGTATATACTGGGAGAGGTGGGTATCTCAGTATATACTGGGAGAGGCGTGTGGAGAAATTTTCTCCGAGGAAGGGGGTATCGGCCCCCTTCAGCCCTTCAGCCCTGAGGGGCCCAGCCCTCTCAGAAGGGGCAAGCATCTTGTTTACTTCACATCAATTAATCATCAGCAGATGTTTAACCAGTGTGTACCAATTATAGGTCACGTGATTTCTTTGCAAGAGACCAACCAGTGTTGCAACTAATTTGAGTTAACGAGTGTAAATAATCTCTTTACAGCAACAGGTAAGGTACAGGGAAACTTCTACCTCTATTCACATGTGACATATAATGAACTCTAAGTGACTGAGATACATCAAGAAATCAAGCATTTGTGTTGCAAACTGTTACAGTTTGGCAAGGAAGACAAATCTGCTTGTATCAGCGAATCCTTTATGTGGAGAGACGCCGAGGGCAAGCCAGGCCAGAGAGGGGCACTGCGGGGTTGATTCCTTTTAGACTTCGTCGAGGCAACTCCTGCCTCACACTGTAATAACAAAGACCAAAGTGATCGCACGTTTTAGAGTATAAAAGAATCTCAAAGGACACAGCAGAACACTTACAGAGAAGTGACGACATCTTCTTTAGTGATATGACTGAATAATAAGCAATACTTGATGAACAGTGAGTAACAACGAGTGTTGTGAAATTCCTGATGGAGTACAGTGCGACATTCTTCAAAGAACACGTCTGCTTCAATCAAGACACCGATACCGGAGTGAACATATGGATCCTCTACAGATACCCAGATAAGTCCAGTAATTAATGAGACTAGCTAGGTCAGATGCGAAGCAGATAGCTGGTTCATTTTTCTCTAGATGTACAATACACTCAGTTATGGGTGGGCTTTTTAGCCCAACACAGGTGAGTATAGATTCTCGTTAGTATTCAGCTATTGAAAAACTGACACAAGACTCCCTAGGGGTAATTATATTTACCATTAATCTTTATTACAGCCCAAGTGTGGTTACATTGACGGCTCCAAGAACATTCTGGACGCGACTGCAGAATGTAGAAAAGTCATCACGCTAAGTCCCCACACAGTTCACTTGTTAAATGA
This sequence comes from Cherax quadricarinatus, assembly GCF_038502225.1. Classification (NCBI taxonomy): domain Eukaryota; kingdom Metazoa; phylum Arthropoda; class Malacostraca; order Decapoda; family Parastacidae; genus Cherax; species Cherax quadricarinatus. The sequence goes on from NC_091317.1 coordinate 40,878,431, forward strand.
CTTGCTTGTTTTATAGGCAAAACCCCACAAGGTAGGTATCTCTCAGTATATATACTGGGAGAGGTGGGTATCTCTCAGTATATATACTGGGAGAGGTGGGTATCTCTCAGTGTATATACTGGGAGAGGTGGGTATCTCTCAGTATATATAATGGGAGAGGTGGGTATCTCTCATTATATATACTGGGAGAGGTGAGTATCTCTCAGTGTATATACTGGGAGAGGTGGGTATCTCTCAGTGTATATACTGGGAGAGGTGGGTATCTCTCAGTGTATATACTGGGAGAGGTGGGTATCTCTCAGTGTATATACTGGGAGAGGTGAGTATCTCTCAGTGTATATACTGGGAGAGGTGGGTATCTCTCAGTGTATATACTGGGAGAGGTGGGTATCTCTCAGTGTATTTACTGGGAGAGGTGGGTATCTCTCAGTGTATATACTGGGAGAGGTGGGTATCTCTCAGTATATATACTGGGAGAGGTGGGTATCTCTCAGTGTATATACTGGGAGAGGTGAGTATCTCTCAGTGTATATACTGGGAGAGGTGGGTATCTCTCATTATATATACTGGGAGAGGTGGGTATCTCTCAGTGTATATACTGGGAGAGGTGAGTATCTCTCAGTGTATATACTGGGAGAGGTGGGTATCTCTCAGTGTATATACTGGGAGAGGTGGGTATCTCTCAGTGTATATACTGGGAGAGGTGGGTATCTCTCAGTGTATATACTGGGAGAGGTGGGTATCTCTCAGTGTATATACTGGGAGAGGTGGGTATCTTTCAGTATATATACTGGAAGAGGTGGGTATCTCTCAGTGTATATACTGGGAGAGGTGGGTATCTCTCAGTGTATATACTGGGAGAGGTGGGTATCTCTCAGTGTATATACTGGGAGAGGTGGGTATCTCTCAGTGTATATACTGGGAGAGGTAGGTATCTCTCAGTATATATACTGGGAGAGGTGGGTATCTCTCAGTGTATTTAATGGGAGAGGTGGGTATCTCTCAGTGTATATACTGGGAGAGGTGGGTATCTCTCAGTATATATACTGGGAGAGGTGGGTATCTCTCAGTGTATATACTGGGAGAGGTGGGTATCTCTCAGTGTATATACTGGGAGAGGTGGGTATCTCTCAGTGTATATACTGGGAGAGGTGGGTATCTCTCAGTGTATATACTGGGAGAGGTGGGTATCTCTCAGTGTATATACTGGGAGAGGTGGGTATCTTTCAGTATATATACTGGAAGAGGTGGGTATCTCTCAGTGTATATACTGGGAGAGGTGGGTATCTCTCAGTGTATATACTGGGAGAGGTGGGTATCTCTCAGTGTATATACTGGGAGAGGTGGGTATCTCTCAGTATATATACTGGGAGAGGTAGATATCTCTCAGTATATATACTGGGAGAGGTAGGTATCTCTCAGTATATATACTGGGAGAGGTGGGTATCTTTCAGTATATATACTGGGAGAGGTGGGTATCTCTCAGTATATACTGGAAGAGGTGGGTATCTCTCAGTATATACTGGGAGAGGTGGGTATCTCTCAGTATATACTGGGAGAGGTGGGTATCTCTCACTGTATACTGGGAGAGGTGGGTATCTCTCACTGTATACTGGGAGAGGTGGGTATCTCTCACTGTATACTGGGAGAGGTGGGTATCTCTCAGTATATATACTGGGAGAGGTGGGCATCTCTCAGTATACACTGGGAGAGGTGGGTATCTCTCAGTGTATATACTGGGAGAGGTGGGTATCTCTCAGTGTATATACTGGGAGAGGTGGGTATCTCTCAGTGTATATACTGGGAGAGGTGGGTATCTCTCAGTATATATACTGGGAGAGGTAGGTATCTCTCAGTATATATACTGGGAGAGGTAGGTATCTCTCAGTATATATACTGGGAGAGGTGGGTATCTTTCAGTATATATACTGGGAGAGGTAGGTATCTCTCAGTATATATACTGGGAGAGGTGGGCATCTCTCAGTATACACTGGGAGAGGTGGGTATCTCTCAGTATATACTGGAAGAGGTGGGGATCTCTCAGTATATACTGGGAGAGGTGGGTATCTCTCAGTATATACTGGGAGAGGTGGGTATCTCTCAGTGTATATACTGGGAGAGGTGGGTATCTCTCAGTGTATGTACTGGGAGAGGTGGGTATCTCTCAGTGTATATACTGGGAGAGGTGGGTATCTCTCAGTGTATATACTGGGAGAGGTGGGTATCTTTCAGTATATATACTGGAAGAGGTGGGTATCTCTTAGTGTATATACTGGGAGAGGTGGGTATCTCTCAGTGTATATACTGGGAGAGGTGGGTATCTCTCAGTGTATATACTGGGAGAGGTGGGTATCTCTCAGTGTATATACTGGGAGAGGTGGGTATCTCTCAGTATATATACTGGGAGAGGTAGGTATCTCTCAGTATATATACTGGGAGAGGTGAGTATCTCTCAGTATATATACTGGGAAAGGTAGGTATCTCTCAGTATATATACTGGGAGAGGTGAGTATCTCTCAGTATATACTGGGAGAGGTGGGTATCTCTCAGTATATACTGGGAGAGGTGGGTATCTCTCAGTATATATACTGGGAGAGGTAGGTATCTCTCAGTATATATACTGGGAGAGGTGAGTATCTCTCAGTATATACTGGGAGAGGTAGGTATCTCTCAGTATATACTGGGAGAGGTGGGTATCTCTCAGTATATACTGGGAGAGGTGGGTATCTCTCACTGTATACTGGGAGAGGTGGGTATCTCTCACTGTATACTGGGAGAGGTGGGTATCTCTCACTGTATACTGGGAGAGGTGGGTATCTCTAAGTATATATACTGGGAGAGGTGGGCATCTCTCAGTATACACTGGGAGAGGTGGGTATCTCTCAGTATATACTGGAAGAGGTGGGGATCTCTCAGTATATACTGGGAGAGGTGGGTATCTCTCACTGTATACTGGGAGAGGTGGGTATCTCTCGGTATATATTAGATGAGTTTATTTAAATCCCTATTTTAGGTAATAAAGAATTCTTGAATGGTGGAGAACAGGTTTTAACGACCAGCACGCACGACTTGAGTCCCATCCCTCCGGAAGAAGCTTATCGGTTTAACACTTAGTGGAACGTCATAAGATAATTGACTCGTCTCCCACTGACCACATTCAGTGCCTCTGAACGTGTCTGTCTGCTTTGTCTATGTCACCCGTTTCTTTTCTAAGAAATCATTATTAAACCACATGGCTCAGATTTGGAGTCTTGTATGCAATTTAGATTGTGTGTGTGTGTGTGTGTGTATATATATATATATATATATATATATATATATATATATATATATATATATATATATATATATATATATATATATAAACACTGATCTCTGGCCGAAGGAGACTCGAACCTACGAACCTTGGAACAAGGTACGCAGTGCAATACCATTCTCACAACACTGGACCAATACCTTGGCGTCCAGCTTGCGCTAGACGTTTGATCCAAGGCAGCCAGCTTTCAGGGAGAAAGCTTACAGCTTTTCATCTCTTCCCCGGCATGCATCAGCCTTACTAGAGATTTTAACAATGCAAGGAATTCGCCTGCTATTGCGAATTCCTTGCATTGTTAAAATCTCTAGTAAGGCTGATGCATGCAGGGGATGAGATGAAAAGCTGTGAGCCTTCTCCCTGAAAGCTGGCTGCCTTGGATCAAAGTCTAGCGCAAGCTGGACGCCAAAATATTGCTCCAGTGTGGTGAGAATGGTACAGCACTGTGTGTATATATATATATATATATATATATATATATATATATATATATATATATATATATATATATATATATATATATATATATATATATATATATATATATGTAAATTGTGGGACCCACAGCCTCGGAGAAGTGCATAAAAAGACTTCAAGGAAGAATATTTGGATTTCTTCCTGAAGCCGTTTGAATATTCCACTTCCCCTACCACCCCATCTTTTAGTATATTTTTTTTTTTACCAATAGGAATATTTTATTACATAATATGGTACAGAAGATTTAAGAGATACATTATTGATATAAAGGTGGCATATACGGTACATGTTGTTACGTGTGTATCACCGATTATAAGGCGAAAATCTCATCCAGCTCCTCAGAGCTGGGGCGTGTGCCCAAAATACAGCAGGCATTACCCCTTTGAACAGCCGCACTGAGCCGCTGGAACAGAAAACTAGCTGCCCTGGGATCCCTAGTTACCCTGATGAGTCTTTTTCCCAGCTCCTTAAGGAATTTAGATGCACTCTTTCCCCATGAGCCAAGGGTCTCTGAGCCTATGGGAACAAACATATAATGATGGGCAAGTTCTCCATATTTTCTAGACTTTTGGGACTCCCTGAAGCTGGCAGCTGCCCCTCCTTCCTCCCTGGTGTATTGGAGATAGGTATCAGCCAAGGTAGATGCACATGTATAGTCCCACACCACCTGCTTCCCATCTGTCCAGGCTTGAAGGGTGATACCATCTGGACGCTTCTGGCTGCCATCAGATCTGCATAGTTGGGGTGGCTCCCTTACTGCTGGGCATCCAGCTGTTGTAAGGCTCCTCTTGATAATGTTATTAACCTCCTCATGTCTTGCAATCTTTCCCTCGGATTTACGGCACACAAGACCATGGTACCCGAATCGGTCTGCTGCTTCACTGCCACAAATACATCTGTGTTCGGCGAGAATAGGGGCGGCAAGTCGAAGGGCAACACCGATGCGGATGGTCTGTGGGTCGAGACGTGTGCCAAGGCTGGAGTTGGGAACAGCCAACAGAAAGTCCCCAGCATGAGGGGCTCTCACTGCCAGGAGGCGGGCTCTATCCTTCCCTGACACACTCTGAAGCATTGTTGAGGCAATATTTTCCACTATTGGACCATCCCAGTGCGATTGGTTGTAGTTGTTGGGGGGAGCAGGTCTGGCTCCAGAGCCCGTTAGATATATATATATATATATATATATATATATATATATATATATATATATATATATATATATATATATATATATATATATAATATAGGGAGGTACCACATATAATATAGGGAGGTACCACCTCTAGAACTGTTATAGGGACCCTCATCCTCAGATAAAAGAATAAACTTGCTTCAGGGAAAACTCAAGGTTCTCCCTGAAGCTGTTTGAGAATTTTCTCCTACCACCCCCTATATTTTATGTATATTTTATTTAATGACAAAATACACTGACAAAACATTCACAAAAATACGATAGAAAGTAAAACAACATAGGTGACTCAGAGCTACATCTCGAATACTTCGTCCAACTCCCCTGCGGTGGGCCGCGTGCCCAGAATGCAGCAGGCATTTCCTCTCTGGATTGCAACACTGAGTCTCTGAAAGAGGAAGCTGGTCGCCCTGTGGTCCTTGGTTTCTATGATGAGCTTTTCACCCAGCTCTATTAGGAACTTTAGAGCACACTTGCCCCATGCTCCAAGGGTCTCCGACCCTATTGGAATGAAGTTATAGCAAGGGGGAAGGTCTTCATATTTGCGGATCTTCTGAGTATCCCTGTGGCTGGCAGCTCCACCCCCTTCCACTACGGAGTATGGCAAGTAGGTGTCTGCCAATGTGGCGGCACATGTGTAGTCCCAGGCAATCTGCTTTCCATCCTTCCAAGGTAGCATAGTGGCTCCATCAGGACGCTTTTGACTTCCGTCAGACCTCTGCGCTTGGGGTTCCTGTTAAGCTGGGCAACGGGCTGTGGCGAGGCTTCTCTTTATGATGTCATTGACCTCCTCATGTCTGGCATACTTCCCTTCTGATGTGTGATACACGAGACCATGAAGTCCGAATTGATCAGCTGTCGCCCTGCCGCAAATACACCTATGTTCGGTGAGGATGGGGGCGGCTAGGCGAAGAGCAACACCAATCCGAATGGCCTGTGGGTCTAGTCGAGTGCCCAAGGAGGGCACTGGCCAATTCCCACCAAGGCAGGGTGGCCCGAAAAAGAAAAACTTTCACCATCATTCACTTAAGAACATAAGAACATAAGAAAGGAGGAACACTGCAGGAGGCCTGTTGGCCCATACTAGGCAGGTCCTTTACAATTCATCCCACTAACAAAACATTTGCCCAACCCAATTTTCAATGCTACCCAAGAAATAAGCTCTGATGTGAAAGTCCCACTCAAATCCAACCCTTCCCACTCATGTACTTATCCAACCTAAATTTGAAACTACCCAAAGTCCCAGCCTCAATAACCCAACTAGGTAGACTGTTCCACTCATCAGCTACCCTATTTCCAAACCAATACTTTCCTATGTCCTTTCTAAACCTAAACTTATCTAATTTAAATCCATTACTGCGGGTTCTCTCTTGTAGAGACATCCTCAAGACCTTATTAATATCCCCTTTATTAATACCTATCTTCCACTTATACACTTCGATCAGGTCTCCCCTCATTCTTCGTCTAACAAGTGAATGTAACTTAAGAGTCTTCAATCTTTCTTCATAAGGAAGATTTCTAATGCTATGTATTAATTTAGTCATCCTACGCTGAATGTTTTCTAACGAATTTATGTCCATTCTGTAATATGGAGACCAGAACTGAGCTGCATAATCTAGGTGAGGCCTTACTAATGATGTATAAAGCTGCAGTTTGACCTCTGGACTTCTGTTGCTTACACTTCTTGATATAAATCCCAGTAATCTATTTGCCTTATTACGTACGCTTAGGCATTGCTGTCTTGGTTTAAGGTTGCTGCTCACAATAACCCCCAAGTCCTTTTCGCAATCTGTATGGCTAAGTTCTACATCATTTAACTTATAAGTACTAGGGTTATGGGCACTCCCAAGCTTCAGAACCTTGCATTTATCTACATTGAACTGCATCTGCCACTTTTCTGACCAAGAGTAGAGTTTGTCTAAATCCTCCTGAAGTTCCCTAACATCTTCGTTTGAATCAATTATCCTACCTATCTTCGTGTCATCGGCGAATTTGCTCATATCACTAGTAATTCCTTCATCAAGATCATTGATATATATTATAAACAACAACGGGCCCAAGACTGATCCCTGTGGAACGCCACTTGTTACTGATCCCCACTCGGATTTAACCCCATTTATGGACACTCTCTGCTTCCTGTCAGTGAGCCATGACTCGATCCACGAGAGCACTTTTCCCCCAATGCCATGAGCTGCCACTTTCTTTAACAGTCTATGGTGCGGAACTCTATCAAAAGCCTTAGTAAAATCTAAGTAAATAATATCAAATTCTTTATCGTGGTCAACAGCCTCAAAAGCTTTACTGAAGAAAGTTAATAAATTAGTTAGACAAGACCGGCCTCTTGTGAATCCATGCTGAGTATCATTAATCAAGCTATGCTTATCGAGATGGCTTCTTATAATCTCAGCTATAATTGACTCTAGTAATTTGCCTACAATTGAGGTCAGGCTTATTGGGCGGTAATTTGACGGTAACGACTTGTCCCCTGTTTTAAAAATAGGAATTCATCACTGTCTTGCCAGAAGGGTGCTTTACACTACAGTTTTTAAACTGCAACATTAACACCCCTCCTTCAGAGTGCAGGCACTGTACTTCCCATCTCCATGACTCAAGTTCGGCCTGCCGGTTTCCCTGAATCCCTTCATAAATGTTACTTTGCTCACACTCCAACAGCACGTCAAGTATTAAAAACCATTTGTCTCCATTCACACCTATCAAACACGCTCACGCATGCCTGCTGGAAGTCAAAGCCCCTCGCACACAAAACCTCCTTTACCCCCTCCCTCCAACCTTTCCTAGGCCGACCCCTACCCCGCCTTCCTTCCACTACAGACTGATACACTCTTGAAGTCACTGTTTCGCTCCATTCTCTCTACATGTCCAAACCACCTCAACAACCCTTCCTCAGCCCTCTGGACAACAGTTTTGGTAATCCCGCACCTCCTCCTAACTTCCAAACTACGAATTCTCTGCATTATATTCACACCACACATTGCTCTCAGACATGACATCTCCACTGCCTCCAGCCTTCTCCTCACTGCAACATTCATCACCCATGCTTTACACCCATATAAGAGCGTTGGTAAAACTATACTCTGATACATTCCCCTCTTTGCCTCCAAGGACAAAGTTCTTTGTCTCCACAGACTCCTAAGTGCACCAATCGCCCTTTTCCCCTCATCAATTCTATGATTCACCTCATCTCTCATAGACCCATCCGCTGATACGTCCACTCCCAAATATCTGAATACATTCACCTCCTCCATACTCTCTCCCTCCAATCTGATATCCAATCTTTCATCGCCTAATCTTTTTGTTATCCTCATTACCTTACTCTTTCCTGTATTCACTTTTAATTTTCTTCTTTTGCACACCCTACCAAATTCATCCACCAATCTCTGCAGCTTCTCTTCAGAATCTCCCAAGAGCACAGTGTCATCAGCAAAGAGCAACTGTGACAACTCCCACTTTATGTGTGATTTTTTATCTTTTAACTCCACGCCTCTTGCCAAGACCCTCGCATTTACTTCTCTTACAACCCCATCTATAAATATATTAAACAACAACGGTGACATCACACATCCTTGTCTAAGGCCTACTTTTACTGGGAAATAATTTCCCTCTTTCCTACATACTCTAACTTGAGCCTCACTATCCTCGTAAAAACTCTTCACTGCTTTCAGTAACCTACCTCCCACACCATACACCTGCAACATCTGCCACATTGCCCCCCTATCCACCCTGTCATACGCCTTTTCCAAATCCATAAATGCCACAAAGACCTCTTTAGCCTTATCTAAATACTGTTCACTTATATGTTTCACTGTAAACACCTGGTCCACACACCCCCTACCTTTCCTAAAGCCTCCTTGTTCATCTGCTATCCTATTCTCCGTCTTACTCTTAATTCTTTCAATAATAACTCTACCATACACTTTACCAGGTATACTCAACAGACTTATCCCACTATAATTTTTGCACTCTCTTTTGTCCCCTTTGCCTTTATAAAAGGAACTATGAATGCTCTATGCCAATCCCTAGGTACCTTACCCTCTTCCATACATTTATTAAATTATTGCACCAACCACTCCAAAACTATATCCCCACCTGCTTTTAACATTTCTACCTTTATCCCATCAATCCCGGCTGCCTTACCCCCTTTCATTTTACCTACTGCCTCACGAACTTCCCCCACACTCACAACTGGCTCTTCCTCACTCCTACAAGATGTTATTCCTCCTTGCCCTATACACAAAATCACAGCTTCCCTATCTTCATCAACATTTAACAATTCCTCAAAATATTCCCTCCATCTTCCCAATACCTCTAACTCTCCATTTAATAACTCTCCTCTTCTATTTTTAACTGACAAATCCATTTGTTCTCTAGGCTTCCTTAACTTGTTTATCTCACTCCAAAACTTTTTTCTTATTTTCAACAAAATTTGTTGATAACATCTCACCCACTCTCTCATTTGCTCTCTTTTTACATTGCTTCACCACTCACTTAACCTCTCTCTTTTTCTCCATATACTCTTCCCTCCTTGCATCACTTCTGCTTTGTAAAAACTTCTCATATGCTAACTTTTTCTCCCTTACTACTCTCTTTACATCATCATTCCACCACTCGCTCCTCTTCCCTCCCGCACCCACTTTCCTGTAACCACAAACTTCTGCTGAACACTCTAACACCACATTTTTAAACCTACCCTATACCTCTTCGACCCCATTGCCTATGCTCTCATTAGCCCATATATCCTCCAATAGCTGTTTATATCTTACCCTAACTGCCTCCTCTTTTAGTTTATAAACCTTCACCTCTCTCTTCCCTGATGCTTCTATTCTCCTTGTATCCCATCTACCTTTTACTCTCAGTGTAGCTACAACTAGAAAGTGATCTGATATATCTGTGGCCCCTCTATAAACATGTACATCCTGAAGTCTACTCAACAGTCTTTTATCTACCAATACATAATCCAACAAACTACAATCATTTCGCCCTACATCATATCTTGTATACTTATTTATCCTCTTTTTCTTAAAATATGTATTACCTATAACTAAACCCCTTTCTATACAAAGTTCAATCAAAGGGCTCCCATTTTCATTTACACCTGGCACCCCAAACTTACCTACCATACCCTCTCTAAAAGTTTCTCCTACTTTAGCATTCAGGTCCCCTACCACAATTACTCTCTCACTTGGTTCAAAGGCTCCTATACATTCACTTAACATCTCCCAAAATCTCTCTCTCTCTCTCCTCTACATTCCTCTCTTCTCCAGGTGCATACATGCTTATTATGACCCACTTTTCGCATCCAACCTTTACTTTAATCCACATAATTCTTGAATTTACACATTCATATTCTCTTTTCACCTTCCATAACTGATCCTTCAATATTACTGCTACCCCTTCCTTTGCTCTAACTCTCTCAGATGCTCCAGATTTAATCCCATTTATTTCCCCCCACCGAAACTCCCCTACCCCCTTCAGCTTTGTTTCGCTTAGGGCCAGGACATCCAACTTCTTTTCATTCATAACATCAGCAATCATCTGTTTCTTGTCATCCGCACTACATCCACGCACATTCAAGCATCCCAGTTTTATAAAGTTTTTCTTCTTCTCTTTTTTTAGTAAATGTCTACAGGAGAACGGGTTACTAGCCCATTGCTCACGGCATTTTAGTCGCCTCATACGACACGCATGGCTTACGGAGGAAAGATTCTTTTCCACTTCCCCATGGACAATAGAAGAAATAAAGAAGAACAAGAGCTATTTAGAAAAAGGAGAAAAACCTAGATGTATTTATATATATATGCATGTGCGTGTCTGTGAAGTGTGACCAAAGTGTAAGTAGGAGTAGCAAGATATCCCTGTTATCTAGCGTGTTTATGAGACAGAAAAAGAAACCAGCAATCCTTCCATCATGAAGTCATTTGGTGTCAGGATAACATCAGATAGGCTTGTTTTTATCAAATTCTGTGGCTCTCTCATAAAAAGTTCATTAAGATCTTTGACTCTCAGTCTGGTTAGCGGCTTGCTAAAACTGAGTCATATTGGGACTTGAATAGCTCACTCATTTCTTTGCTGTCATCTGTGTAGGACTCATCTTGTTTAAGTAGGGGCCCAATACTGGATGTTGTTCTCGACTTTGATTTGGCATAAGAAAAGAAATACTTTGTGTTTCTTTCGATTTCGTTTATGGCTTTAGTTCTTCCCGCGATTCCTGACTCCTATAAGATTCCTTTAGCTTTAGTTCGATGTTTGCTATTTCTCTGACCAGTGTCTCCCTAAGCATTTCAGATATATTGGCCTCTTTTAGCCGCTCTGTTATTCTTTTCCGTCGCCTGTAAAGGGAGCGCCTGTCTCTTTCTATTTTACATCTACTCCTCCTTTGTCTTAAACTAATAAGCCTTGTGCATACATCGAGTGCCACCGAGTTAATCTGTTCTAGGCATAAGTTGGGGTCTGTGTTGCTTAGTCTATCTTCCCAGCTTATATCGTTTAGGACTTGGTTTGCTTGGTCCCACTTTACGTTTTTCTGTGGTGTGTGGTGAGGAACATCCTTCCATCTGTGTGGTGAGGGACATCCTCCCATCTGTGTGGTGAGGGACATCCTCCCATCTATGTGGTGAGGGACATCCCCCACCTGTGTGGTGAGGGACATCCTTCCACCTGTGTGGTGAGGGACATCCTTCCACCTGTGTAGTGAGGGACATCCTACCATCTGTGTGGTGAGGGACATCCTCCCATCTGTGTGGTGAGAGACCTCCTCCCACCTGTGTGGCGAGAGACATCCTCCCACCTGTGTGGTGAGGGACATCCTCCCATCTGTGTGGTGAGAGACATCCCCCACCTGTGTAATGAGGGACATCCTCCCACCTGTGTGGTGAGGGACATCCTCCCACCTGTGTGGTGAGAGACATCGTTCCACCTCTGTGCTGAGGGACATCGTCCCACCTGTGTGGTGAGGGATATCCTCCCACCTGTGTGGTGAGGGACATCCTCCCATCTGTGTGGTGAGAGACATCCTCCCACGTGTGTGGTGAGGGACATCCTCCCACCTGTGTGGTGAGAGACATCCCCCACCTGTGTGGTGAGACACATCGTCCCACCTCAGTAAATTTTCCCTGGTAACAAAATCACATACAAACAAGTAGAATGGAAAGCAATACCTGGCTGACTATTGTGCTCTGGGAGACGCAGCAAGGCGGAAACCAATTTTTGCCTACGAACAAATTTTTAGAAAAAGTAGCAGACTAAAAAAGAAAATAGAACTTTATTGGGAAAACAAAATTTTTAACCATTCGTCAAAAAAATTAAGAGAAAACCTGCACAATACCGCCATGTGGAAGAGAAACTTTGACAATATATCAAAGTTAGGCTGGAGAAAATAGCTAGTTCCCTAACTTTTGAAAAAAACGTATTTATAAAATGTGGTTCTTATATTACGGTAAGTGTCTGTGCCACAACACGAACTATGTGCAAGCATAATGACACGTATTTATTACAATTTTAATAGATATTCATTCTGAAGCAACGCTGTTAGTTATCAGAGATGTGGAGTAAGACTATTTCTCTGGTAATATTTTTCTTAACCTCTGATCTACCCTGATACTCTTTATTTCTAACCTATAACTCTTCTAACCTGTCTTATATGCTAATGCTCTTTTATTAAATACCTCCTAGTTATGCTTAACTAGGTTTTCTTTCTGTAATTTGACTTCTACCTGTGACTTAACCTAGTTTATATCTATCTTTGCTATGTTATGTTTCCTGTGTTTTTTGTATATTTGCCCAATTTTTATATATGTGACTTATGTTAAATAAGTTAATTGTCATGTGTCTTATAAGTGTGTTAAGTTATATTGGATGCTTTATAAGTGAATTATTTTTGATAAATGTGTACTAGTATTTTACTATTATTATTATTATTATTAAAGATTAGCCGGTATTCTCCCGGCCCGGGCCTTTTCCAAGTGGTGGCCCGGCCTTGGCTCCCTCTCTAGGGAGTGTCTGAGACCTAAGTCTCCCATGGGAGGAGGCACAAGTACCTCCTCATCTTTGGGACCAACTGTCCCCAGGCCTAGCCAGTATTTTACTAATTATGTAATTTTGTAAAATCTTTCAATTTATTTGTAATAGCTCTTGTGTGTTTTGTGTCTAAACCAGAAAATAATCTTATTGAGTTTAGCCGCATCCTGGCAGCTCCTCCCCAAAGAGATGCCTAAGAATCAGGAGAAGTTAACAGGCTGGCCAAACCAGGCCTAAGCTGCCTAAGAGTTTACTAGAGGTTACTAGAGACCTTGACAACTCTAGTCCTGGAAGATCAGACTAGGACTGTAATCTGGGATTCGGAAGATCTCAGTAGTAGCCCTAAGAAGGAATGTATCAAGACACTGAATCAATCTATTTAGTGCCTTGATACATCTTAAATCAAGGGAATTTCTTGGAAATTATGTGAAGGGGCAGTTCCAGTATCAGCTAAACATGTGCTAATATTTTATGTTTTGAGATTGCAAATTTCTCTCTTGTTGGTGCCAAAAATTTCAGGTTTAGTTGCAATGTGTTTAAGTATATTAAATTATAAGCTGTTTTATCTGGGTATGTTTTACCACCTTCTTTTAGCCATGTATATAGGGTATATTGATCAGAGATTAAATTAAATAGTATATTGATTATTTTTTCTTCTAGAGAGAGCCAAGTCACTGATAAGGTACCTACAGCTCAATTTTCAGGTCAAGCTACCTAAGAGCCAGTACTTATCAGGACCACTATCTTGTTATATCTATCCTGTATTATTTCCGTGTCTCCCCGTTATCATATGACTTTAGCTACTATTACCTCTTCCGCTGTTAAAAGAGCAAGTGGTGGCAGCACATTTCTGTAAGAATAAAGTGCTACATTCTTTTCTCTCAAATTCTAGTATTCTCCCCTTTTTATTTGTTTCCTATATTCTCACTTTTGGTCCACTCTGAGTGTCTACCTGAGGGAGTAGACAATATGTCATCGCCTGGTGTTCTGTTGACCCCAGGGTGGAACTAGGATGGGAGCCGCTGGAGGGAGACACTGCGAGGCTGCAAGTTATCTGGTGTTCTGTTGACCCCAGGGTGGAACTAGGATGGGAGCCGCTGGAGGGAGACACTGCGAGGCTGCAAGTTATCTGGTGTTCTGTTGACCCCAGGGTGGAACTAGGATGGGAGCCGCTGGAGGGAGACACTGCGAGGCTGCAAGTTATCTGGTGTTCTGTTGACCCCAGGGTGGAACTAGGATGGGAGCTGCTGGTGTTCTGTTGACCCCAGGGTGGAACTAGGATGGGAGCCGCTGGAGGGAGACACTGCGAGGCTGCAAGTTATCTGGTGTTCTGTTGACCCCAGGGTGGAACTAGGATGGGAGCCGCTGGAGGGAGACACTGCGAGGCTGCAAGTTATCTGGTGTTCTGTTGACCCCAGGGTGGAACTAGGATGGGAGCCGCTGGAGGGAGACACTGCGAGGCTGCAAGTTATCTGGTGTTCTGTTGACCCCAGGGTGGAACTAGGATGGGAGCTGCTGGTGTTCTGTTGACCCCAGGGTGGAACTAGGATGGGAGCCGCTGGAGGGAGACACTGCGAGGCTGCAAGTTATCTGGTGTTCTGTTGACCCCAGGGTGGAACTAGGATGGGAGCCGCTGGAGGGAGACACTGCGAGGCTGCAAGTTATCTGGTGTTCTGTTGACCCCAGGGTGGAACTAGGATGGGAGCCGCTGGAGGGAGACACTGCGAGGCTGCAAGTTATCTGGTGTTCTGTTGACCCCAGGGTGGAACTAGGATGGGAGCTGCTGGTGTTCTGTTGACCCCAGGGTGGAACTAGGATGGGAGCTGCTGGTGTTCTGTTGACCCCAGGATGGAACTAGGATGGGAGCCGCTGAAGGGAGACACTGCGAGGCTGCAAGTTATCTGGTGTTCTGTTGACCCCAGGGTGGAACTAGGATGGGAGCCGCTGGAGGGAGACACTGCGAGGCTGCAAGTTATCTGGTGTTCTGTTGACCCCAGGGTGGAACTAGGATGGGAGCCGCTGGAGGGAGACACTGCGAGGCTGCAAGTTATCTGGTGTTCTGTTGACCCCAGGGTGGAACTAGGATGGGAGCTGCTGGTGTTCTGTTGACCCCAGGGTGGAACTAGGATGGGAGCCGCTGGAGGGAGACACTGCGAGGCTGCAAGTTATCACTCCATCATGACCTCAACTGTGACAGCACCAGACACAACAACAGCGAGAATATAATGTGCAAAATATTTCATTTTTTTTTATATACTCGTATCCCCATGACTATCTCCGTTTAATGTATTAGCCCAATGACTTTAGCCCAGATTAGGCTGAGCTAATGAGATATTTCATAATCCACACTGACAGCGCTGACAGTATCAAATGTGTACTAACCTTTCAATATACTAACAATATTAAGCCCCATTTACTCTATGAATTAAAACTGATACCCTGTTGTGCTGTAAACCTATAATGTGAGTTCAGAGCAAGAGATGCACTGCATAGTATTATTATTTCACTACAATGTACCAATTGTTTCACTCGAAATACATTTTTCTTTCAATACAACGGCCGTCTCCCGCCGAGGTAGGGAGACCCGAGAAAGAAGAAACATTCTCATTGTCAATCACTCTATCCCTGTCATGTTTGACTCGTGCTTGCATGACAGTCCGGCTAATCGACTTCCCTGAATCCCTTCATATGTGCTACCTTGCTCACACTCCAACAACACATCCAACCATAAACTCTTGCTTCCATTCTAAACACACTCGCACACGTCTGCTGGAAGTCAAAGCCTCTCGCACACAAAACCTCCTTTGCTCCGTCCCTCTAACCTTTCTTAGTACGACCTCTGACTCTCCTTTCCTCCGCTACAGATTTATACACTCTTCAAATAATCTTGTATGTAGATAAATGGTTCAGAGACCCGACAAGTTGATAAATTAGACACATGTGCAACACTTGGATATCTTTAATGAGGAAATAGTGGTGAAAAGTCAATGTGTGGCGAAACGTTTCCTCATTAACGATGCCCAAATGCTGCACATGTGTCTAAGTTTTCCAAATAATCTTATTTACATAAATAAGATGATACAGTTAGGTATGACTCATATCGTACCATCTTACAAAATATCGTAGAGTCCAGGAGTGAAACATCGCACCTTAGTTTGGGTCGTCAGGAAGGTGACGCATTAAACAACCAATTAAATTTACGATAAAGTATGACGAGACATGTGTTGTTTATATAACTTATCATTTACGCATTATTGACATAAACCTTTTCTAGTATCCTAAACAGTAATGAATACATAACATGGGTAAATTAAACATAAATACATAAATAGTTTAGAAAACCGACAACTTGATAATGACAACATTTGGGCAACATTCTGAGAATCTTCATTCAGGAAATTTTTCGCCAGCTAGCGCTTCTTCAGTCCAAAACAGAGATCACACTCCACAGTTCTTCTCTGTTTTCGACTGAAGACGTCACAGACTGGCCAGACATTTCCTGAATAAAGATTCCTAAATGTCGTCCAAGTGTCACAACTATAAACCTAAATGCATTGAGAGGGGCGATACACCTTGTACAGGGAAGATCTATCTTTGTATTTTGCCCCTCATTGAAGGGACAAGTGACTGACACTTCTTTAGCATTCTCAGAGGTAATAAGTATATCTTCGTCCTTCATGAGGAACACGTAGTGCATCTCCTACTTACACTGAAAACGACCTCATCAATTTGTTAGCACGGGCATCTGCTTTTCCAAGCATCAACAATGTATGCTGGTGGCTTTAGCAAAATATATGTTTGATAGTTTGGGGCTGAGTGTAATTTTGATGTCATTTAAAAGTTAGGATTTATAGTTAAAATACTGATGCTATGCGAGGGTTCAGCCTCGTACGAACACCTATTCTAACGTAGTTTTTTGTTAATATTATTATTATTATTAAAAATCAATGCCTAGATATTTTATGTAGTCTGTAAGTACATAAACAATACTGAAATAAGTTGCAATAATTATATCCTTATGTACAGTACATTCATAAATTGTCTTATGTCGCGTAATATCCACTGCGCCACACCATAGATTTATGCACATATTACTGGACAAATACCAGTATATATACAGTAGTGTGCATATTATTTGGAATAGTGATGAAATAAGACATTTATTTGGAAAATTAATGTTTATTTGAAAAAATACACAGCAGTGATATATCAGATAACTGATTTAATAAGAGATATGAGCATCTCTGCTTTTATAAGCACTGCTGCACTGTTTGACATAGAAATGACCAATACTGAACACATTCGTCCTGGTATCAGGTCCAAAAGCAGCAGAAATTCTTCTATATAGTTGAACAATCCTGTTTCGCGATCCTGCATTTAGTTATTGCCCATAGATTCTCATTTGGGTTCAGGTTTACCTGGAGTTTACCTGGAGAGAGTTCCGGGGGTCAACGCCCCCGCGGCCCGGTCTGTGGCCAGGCCTCCTGGTGGATCAGAGCCTGATCAACCAGGCTGTTGCTGCTGGTTGCACGCAAACCAACGTACGAGCCACAGCCCGGCTGGTCAGGAACCGACTTTAGGTGCTTGTCCAGTGCCAGCTTGAAGACTGCCAGGGGTCTGTTCGTAATCCCCCTTATGTATGCTGGGAGACAGTTGAACAGTCTCGGGCCCCTGACACTTATTGTATGGTCTCTTAACGTGCTAGTGACACCCCTGCTTTTCATTGGGGGGATGTTGCATCGTCTGCCAAGTCTTTTGCTTTCGTAGTGAGTGATTTTCGTGTGCAAGTTCGGTACTAGTCCCTCTAGGATTTTCCAGGTGTATATAATCATGTATCTCTCCCGCCTGCATTCCAGGGAATACAGGTTCAGGAACCTCAAGCACTCCCAGTAATTCAGGTGTTTTATCTCCGTTATGCGCGCCGTGAAGGTTCTCTGTACATTTTCTAGGTCAGCAATTTCACCTGCCTTGAAAGGTGCTGTTAGTGTG
>NC_091317.1:40901432-41058932 GCF_038502225.1 Cherax quadricarinatus
GTTGCAAGCCTCACTTACGGTCAGGCTTAGAGGGCTAGGAGTATGCAGATCCTCCCAGATTGCTCTACCAGTTTTCCTATCCTCTTCCATAGCATCAAACGAGCTGAGTCACTGATACCCTCAGTGACTCAGCAGGAATAGAAGACCCTAGCTATGCCAGTGCCATCACTGAATGGGAGACAGTTGCTGCTCCAGCGCCAAACCCTAGTGCAGCACTGGCTCACAAACAGTCAAGCTGGGGTGGCACAATCATTGAAAAGGTGCTTGCCAACATGCTCAGGGCTGCAACATTAGATAGGAAGATTGCCCATCTCCAGGCTTTGAGCGCACATCACTCCGAGGACTTTCTCCAAACAGTTCCCATATCGGCAATGGGAACGCGACTCGACCCTAAGACCCTCTGTATAGCAGCGGCCCTGCGCCTTGCTGCCCCAGTTCACAGAGAATATACGTGTATTTGCAGCGAAGCGCAAGCAGGCCTCTACAGTCTACATGGTCTTAACTGCTCCAAAACCAAGGGCTGGCATGCAAGACACAATAAGGTCAACGACATCATTAAGAGAACCCTTGCAACAGCTGGATGCCCAGTCGAGAGGGAGTCCCAATCACTAGCAGCCAACAATACCCACAACCCAGCAAACAACCCCGACGGGATCACCATCTATCCTTGGAAGAATGGCAAGCTCTTAGCATGGGACTATACCTGTGTGTCCACACTGCCTGACACCTATATCCATCACAGTGTGGGGCGACAGGGAGGAGCTGCTGACCACAGGGAGGAGTACAAGATCAGCAAGTACAGTGACATAAGCCAACAGTATCAATTTGTCCCAGTGGAATCAGAGACCTTGGGAACATGGGGAAAAAATATCACACGTTTCCTTAAGGAATTGGGTTCCAGACTCATCGACACCACCAGGGACCCAAGGGCAGCCACTGTCATGTTCCAGCACCTCAGCATAGCCATCCAGAGGGGAAATGCTTGCTGCATACTTGGCTCACGTCCGGCCTCGGAGGAGCTGGAGGAAATTCATGATCTTTGATACATTGTGCCATTGTATTCATATTTATGTTTTTCTGTAAATGTATTCTGTTTGTAATAAATGTACACATATAATATCAAATATAGGCGGTGATAGGAGAAGAAAATATTCAAACAGCTCCGGGGAGAGCCTTGAGTTTTCCCTGAGGTACGTTTATTGTCTTCTCTGAGGATGAGGGTCCTCATTCCAGCTATAGAGGTGGTACTTCCCTACATTTATATATATATATATATATATATATATATATATATATATATATATATATATATATATATATATATATATATATATATATATATATATATATATATATATGTATATATATATATATATATATATATATATATATATATATATATATATATATATATATATATATATATATATATATATATATATATATATATATATATATATATATATATATATGTCGTGCCGAATATGTAAAACTGGTCAATTAGCAAGAACTCATTTAAAATTAAGTCCTTTCTAAAAATTTCTCATATACGTTTAAAGCTATATTTTTTCATTAATGTTGATGTAAAAATTTATAATTTTGCACCAAAAGAATGTTAGAAAACTTACCTAACCTTATTATAACAAGAACAATTTATTTTAGCCTAACCCAACTAAATATATTTTAGATAAATAACAAAAAGGCACAATACCGTGACTGGAACGATACACAAATAACCCGCACATAAAAGAGAGAAGCTTACGACGACGTTTCGGTCCGACTTGGACCATTGACAAAGTCACACTAACAGAGGTGGAGCAGGACGGCTATATATATAGCCGTCCAATACTAACTCCATGTCTTCATTCTGGAGACAGTATTCCAAACTTATTGCTGGTAATCACAGTATGTCTTTTACTGCACCATGAGACAACATGTTCTTTATTCATATATTTACCCCCATTGTGCTTACTTCAAAAGTAAATCCCATGCACAGCACATTCCATCTCTAACTAATGTCTTCATGGGGAAGACCGGAATGACGGCAAGACACAATGCGTATATTTTTACAGAGACTTACGTTACTTTGGTTCAGTTCTTATTTTAGTGATTACTGGCCATGCACGATCCCATCTGCATAATGGATATAAACAGTTTACTTTTTATATATCTCTTTCTGGAAACTAAACTTGTATTACCTGGAGTTTACCTGGAGAGAGTTCCGGGGGTCAACGCCCCCGCGGCCCGGTCTGTGACCAGGCCTCCTGGTGGATCAGAGCCTGATCAACCAGGCTGTTGCTGTAAAGTAAAAGGACACAAGTGCAACTAATGTGACATTTATTGTGGCAACGTTTCGCTCTCCAGGAGCTTTTATCAATGGCTTGATAAAGCTCCTGGAGAGCGAAACGTTGCCACAATAAATGTCACATTAGTTGCACTTGTGTCCTTTTACTTTACATATTGTCGGTAATTCTACCAACTTTATTACAGGCTGTTGCTGCTGATTGCACGCAAACCAACGTACGAGCCACAGCCCGGCTGGTCAGGAACCGACTTTAGGTGCTTGTCCAGTGCCAGCTTGAAGACTGCCAGGGGTCTGTTGGTAATCCCCCTTATGTATGCTGGGAGGCAGTTGAACAGTCTCGGGCCCCTGACACTTATTGTATGGTCTCTTAACGTGCTAGTGACACCCCTGCTTTTCATTGGGGGGATGTTGCATCGTCTGCCAAGTCTTTTGCTTTCGTAGTGAGTGATTTTCGTGTGCAAGTTCGGTACTAGTCCCTCTAGGATTTTCCAGGTGTATATAATCATGTATCTCTCCCGCCTGCGTTCCAGGTAATACAGGTTCAGGAACCTCAAGCGCTCCCAGTAATTGAGGTGTTTTATCTCCGTTATGCGCGCCGTGAAGGTTCTCTGTACATTTTCTAGGTCAGCAATTTCACCTGCCTTGAAAGGTGCTGTTAGAGTGCAGCAATATTCCAGCCTAGATAGAATAAGTGACCTGAAGAGTGTCATCATGGGCTTGGCCTCCCTAGTTTTGAAGGTTCTCATTATCCATCCTGTCATTTTTCTAGCAGATGCGATTGATACAATGTTATGGTCCTTGAAGGTGAGATCCTCCGACATGATCACTCCCAGGTCTTTGACGTTGGTGTTTCGCTCTATTTTGTAGCCAGAATTTGTTTTGTACTCTGATGCATGACTGTATGATGCATTACCAGCCACATCCGGCACACACAGTGCTATCCTTATTTCTCTACAACACAGATCTGTTTTATTGCATTTATATTTTCATGTTAACCCCTTATTTTGAAATGTTCCTGTATGCTGGATTATTCAAACATACACACAGGGATTTTCTACATATCAAACTATTACCACCAAGTTTCACTGGTAACATTACGATTCACTGGGTCTTACCTCTCATTGACAGCAGTTAATTTTGCAAATAACGTCATTTAACAAGGGTTAAAAGTGTGAGACATACAATGCTTTCGAGACCAATAATGCATTTATGACTACTTTTCTCTGAATAGCTAATTCTGCATTTCCATCTTGCATCAAGAGTGAATTACGTCCTCTACTTTTACTCTGTCATTATGAAAACACAATCCGCAATTTTTTTTCTGGTTCTTTAATAACAATGGTCTTATTGTAATCCCAGTTCTTTTTTCTTATCCATATATGTAATCCCAGTAGTTTTGTGTTCTTAGGATTAATACATAGTCCTCTTGTTACTTCATACGTTCGTGCTGTGCTCGCTGTTCTACTCATGTCACTTATATTAGACTCCTAATTTAATAACACTGTTGTATCATCAACATATCCATCGATACATGGGAAGCAGTGACCTCCTGATCTTAGAAGACCATTTAGTACTCTTTCTCGAATCACATATATCAATTGGGATACTGAATACCCTTGGCGGACACCACATAAGAGCAGAAAAACATAAGAAGGAAGGAACACTGCATCAGGCCTACTGGCCCATGCGAAGCAGGTCCAAGTCTCCTACCGGCTTAAGACAATGCCTCAACCTAGTCAGGTCAGGTCACATTCACTTAAGGAAGGAACACGGCAACTGACTTAGTAGCACAAGCTAATCAGGTCCAGCTCACACCCACCCACACCTACTCATATATTTACCTAACCTATTTTTAAAACTACACAACGTTTTATCCTCTATAACTGTACTCGGGAGTTTGTTCCACTCATCCACAACTCTATTACCAAACCAGTGCTTTCCTATATCATTCCTGAATCTGAATTTTTCCAACTTAAAACCATTGCTACGAGTCCTGTCTAGGCTAGATATTTTCAGCAAGTTATTTATATCCCCCCTTGTTCTACGCCTTTCTTGAGAGTGCAGTTTCATGGCCCTCAGTCTATCCTCATAGGGAAGATTTCTGATACATGGGATCAACTTTATCATCCTCCTTTGTATGTTTTCCAGAGCATTTATATCCATTCTGTAATACGGTGACCAAATCTGTGCAGCATAATCTAAATGAGGCCTAACCAAGGATATATAGAGTTGAAGAACAACCTGAGGACTCCTATTATTTATACTTCTTGATATGAAGCCAAGAATTCTGTTAGTTTTATTGCGAACACTAATGCACTGTTGTCTTGGTTTCAGATTACTGCTAACCAGAACTCCTGAATCTTTTTCTCAATCAGTAGTATTAAGATCTACATTATTTAGTTTATATGTGGCATGGTTATTTTCCTGTCCAACATTTAGAACTTTGCATTTGTCTATATTAAACTGCATCTGCCACTTCTCCGAACACTGCATCAGTCTATTCAAATCTTCCTGAAGTGCTCTAATATCCTCATCAGAATGAATTCGACGGCCTATTTTGGTGTCATCGGCAAACTTGCTTATGTCGCTCTTAATGCCCTCATCAATGTCGTTTATGTAAATTGTGAACAACAGGGGGCCCAACACTGACCCCTGTGGAACACCGCTCGTGACGCTTCTCCACTCTGATTTCTCCCCATTTATGCAAACTCTCTGCTGCCTATTTGTCAACCATGCTTCTATCCAGGAAAAAATTTCTCCTCCTATTCCATGTGCCTTAATTTTCCTCAATAGTCTCTGATGTGGGGCCCTGTCAAAAGCCTTACTGAAGTCCATGTACACAATATCATATTCATTACCATGATCTATCTCCTCAAATACCTTAGTGAATAAATTTAATAAATTCGTAAGGCTGGAATGCCCCTTTGTAAAACCATACTGAGATTCGTTGATTAATTTATGCTTTTCAAGGTGGCTACGAACTGCCTCGGCAATTATTGATTCCATAAATTTTCCCAGTATAGAGGTTATGCTTATTGGTCTATAGTTCGAAGCTAAGGACCTGTCACCTGCTTTGAAAATAGGTATCACATTTGCCATTTTCCACTTATCAGGCACTATGCCAGTTTGTAGTGATATGTTGAAAAGATTAGCCAAAGGTTTGCTAAGCTCCTCTTTACATTCCTTAAGAACCCTTGCATACAGTTCATCAGGACCTGGGGATTTGTTAGGTTTTAATTTATCTATTTGCCTAAGGACCATGTCACTTGTGACATGGTACATGGTACATTGTCTACCCAATTTGTCATTTCTTTGAGGTTTAACACATGGCTTGTAGTATTAAGTCCAACACGACCTTAAGAAATTGTCCCCAATCTTCCACATCATCTCGCAAAACATTGTCAAAAGCTCGTCTCCAATCCATAGCCAGAATGCCTGGGCCAGCATTCCGTTCGTTTACCTGTGAATATAATCGTCGATGATGATAAGTCCAGCACTAACATTCCATCCTGGCACTCTGTACTGTCTTTCACCAACAATACGTCCAATAACCCTATTCATTCTTTTGCATAATACTCTCGCAAAAAATCTTATCGCTAAATACATCTCATTCAGTTATTTTTGGTACTAATACTACTACTTCGGTAGACTGCAGCGCTACTAACTTCCCTTGTCTTCACATTTCATTATACATATTCACGTAGAAAAACTTCATTACATCCCGTTGGCGCATATAAAATCCAAAGGTATTTCACATTTTCTTCAACGTCTGTAATCACAAACTCCAATTTTGACTTCATTTTTACTCGCCAGCTAATGTATAATAACATTTGCTGAACATTGGGTTCTTGCATGTCTATACGATTTATTTATATATCGCTAGCGCACTCAGCTCACACACTGAGGCCCGGAGTTCGAATCTCCGGTATGGCTGGATAACATTAGGACGTGTTTCCATAAGACACCTGCTGTCCATGATCACCCATCAGTAAAATGGGTACCTGGGTGCTAGTCGACTGGTGTGGGTCGCATCCTGGGACAAAACTGACCTAATTTGCCCGAAATGCTCAGCATAACAAGCAGCTTTCTATATAGTAGTATGTCACTGATGTCACCTAGGCCTGTATACCTTGTATATGCACTTGTAGAAATGAAGATATGATTATGATATGATGATTATGATATGATACCGTGAGGTGAAGCTCGTCATCTTAACCATGTCTCTCATTCTGTCCTCAATTTCTCTCATCTTTTGTATCCGTCATTGTTTTATCTTTTCTCCTCACAATATCCATGTCGATGGTTTCTCTTCACAATACCTGTTCGAGCCCAGACTGCAATGAGGCCGCATCAAAATCTTTATTGTGCAATTCTTTTATTGATTTTTTTTCCTTTTCATCAGTTATCGCTGGGTGTTGCGCACCATCACATATCTTCTGAGGCAGATGTACCAGTCGTTCCTGGAAACACATTAACGTTTTCGTAACTAGCTGCCACCAGTTGATACAATCATCAATTTTGAATTTGATCTGTCTACGTAGACTACAGCTGCCCATTTCATATCGGTTATCACTCCTGGGTGATCTGAAAATTTTATTCACATCCATCATTTTAGAAACTTCAATGTCCTTAGACACATATTTCCGATCTTAACGTACCGCATACACTCCCCTGAAATATGTACAGTTTCTCTTCGCGTACTTGTTCTAGCCACCTTCAG
Source organism: Cherax quadricarinatus (assembly GCF_038502225.1). Classification (NCBI taxonomy): domain Eukaryota; kingdom Metazoa; phylum Arthropoda; class Malacostraca; order Decapoda; family Parastacidae; genus Cherax; species Cherax quadricarinatus. Next base: position 40,908,458 of record NC_091317.1, read on the forward strand.
AGATAATTCTAGGTACCTCTGCCGGGAACTTTTCTGTGGTAAGGATAAAGCTACCCAACTCTTGCATATGTGTCTTATTAACTTGGATATTAAGTAAAAGGACACTAATGCAACTAATGTGACTTTTATTGTGGCAACGTTTCTCTCTCCAGGAGCTCCTGGAGAGCGAAACGTTGCCACAATAAAATGTCACATTAGTTGCACCTGTGTCCTTTCACTTTACATATTGTCGGTAATTCTACCAACATACATACAACTTGGATGTCAGGAAAACCTTGTATTAAGGTGCGTGCATCACCCCTCATTTATCTCTTAAAGTATATTAACTTGGTAACCTCCGCTACATCCTCTGTTACCTACAGCAGCTTTAAATCTTTCCCGGAATTCTTCCCAATTATTATCGTTAGGATTAAATACAAGAAGCATTACTTCGGGAAGTTTCGATAAGGTCACCTAAATGCAAGAATTATCTTGACTGCTCATAGTGGGACTAGTATCCGTCAAGTGACGTCGACATACCAGTTTACACTTTAATTTTGTCTTCTAATTCACAAAATTTACCTTGTAGCTGTTCAGAAATACTAAGATCTTTGCATCCATCATTTAAAGGGGTTTCAAATTCCTTGTATAACGCCTTTTGAGAGATGATTCTTTCTATTACTACCACGTATTTGGTCTGTAATTCCGTTTTATCTACCAAGTTATTGGTGTAGCAGTAATCACAAGCCTCCATGGCACGGAGACCGTGACTCCTCTGGGCTAGTGAAGATTTGATCTTTTTGGAGTCAACACTGGGTTTATTATCTCCTGTCATGTTGTTAGATTTATAAATGACATGATCACTAGGCTAGACAAGGAATATTGAATATTACTGGCTTAGGTTAATTTAACTTGAACTTACTTTTATTTAAGGTTTAATGGCACTATAACTGGCACGTAATATTACAAACTGGTTAATTTATAACACTTAAAATTCATAATAAGTATTCATTAAATCCCAATTAACGGACATTGTATTTAAATTTATATTCATCAATAATAAATGGAATATACACAGTAAGAGTTAATTTAACATGATATATATAATATCTTTATTTCTACAGGTACATGTACATTATACAAGGTATACAGGCCTAGCTGACATCAATGACGTATTACTATACGGAAAGCCGCTTGTTGTCCTGAGCATTTCGGGCAAATTAAGTCAGTTTTGTCCCAGGATGCGGCCCACACCAGCTGACTAACTCCCAGGTACCCATTTTACTGATGGGGAACATAGACAACCGGTGTGAAAAAACACGTCCAATGTTTCAACCCTCGCTAGGAATCGAACCCAGATTCTCGCCGTGTAAAGCGAGAGCTTTAGCCACCACTTTACCTTTGATATACCTTTAAAGAGTTTCGAGAGTTTCACTACTCTCGGAGCCCGGCCATGAGCCAGGCTTGTCTGGTGCTTGCCTGGTCAACCAGATTGTTGCTGCTGGACGTCCGCTGCCCCACATATCCATCACAGCCTGTTTGATCTGGCAGCTAGTGAAGATACTTGTCCAACTTACTCTTGAAGGCTTCTACACTTGTTCCAGCTGTATTTCTTATATTTTCTGGCAGGATGTTGATACAGGGTTCTCCTATTGTCCCCACCGCACCCCTGCTCCTCTCTGGGTTTATTTTGCACTTCCTCCCATATCTCTCCAGTATGTTGTTATGGCCCTCGAGTACTTTCCAGGAGTATATTATCATGTATCTTTCTCTCATCCTCTCCAGTGAGTACATGTTCAAGACTTGAAGGCGTTCCCAGTAATTTAGGTGCTTTACTGGCTCATTGTGAGCCGTAAACAATCTCTGTATGTGTTCCAGCTCTGATATTTCTCCTGCTTTGAACGGAGCCGTCAGCACTGACCAATATTCTAATTGAGGGAGCACTAGCGATTTGAAAAGTATAACCATCGGCATTATTTCCCTTGTTTTGAAAGTTCTCAATACTCACCCAGTCATCTTCCTGGCTGTCGTGATCTTTATCTTGTTATGTTCCTTGTTATGTTCAGCTGACATAATTATTCCCAGGTCGTTTACATGTTCCTTTCGTTGTATGTGGTGACCCTCTTGAGTTTTGTATATAGTGTTCCTTTTGAGTTCTTCATTCTTTCCATACCTAAGCAGCTGGAACTTATCACCGTTGAACGTCATGTTGTTCTCCACTACACACTGGAAAACCCTGTTTATGTCTTCCTGTAATTTTTCAGTGTCCTCTACCGCATTGACTTTCATGCTTATTTTAGTGTCATCTGCAAATGATACAAAAGTATGACGGGTGTTGTTATCTACGTCTGCTATGAGGATGAGAAAGCCAAAATTAGTACACAGTAACCAAGTACACAACAAATTCACTTCTTAATGTAAGAAGTTTTAATATTCCAACCTATGACAGGTTCAGTAAAAATATTCAAATGAAGATGTAAATGTAGTTAAATATAATAACAACAATAACAATAATATTAATAATAGTGGCCCAGTTAGGCTGAGTGGCAGTTAAAATTATATGTAAAGCTGTCCTTATAGTGTGTCTGGAAAATATTTGTTTAGTGATTATCTTCAGATTATTTGTTTAATGCTAAATGACCCATACTGATACACATCCAGTTATCCGTTTATCCCGTTCGAGAAGGATCAGCCGCAAATATTGGTAATTAAACTGAGAGTATTTTAATTAATTATACACTGTCCTGAAGGGACTTATTTATGGGTCCTTCCTTGGCCTGACCTGGATATACGTCCACGTCACCAGTGAACTGATAATTAATTACCAGGATTTAGATGCTCTGGTGTATTAATATCACCAAGGTGCTGGCAGAACTTGAAGCTGTGTTCGAGACACCATATAAAATTAATTGCACTGACATTTACTGGTGACGCTGTAATGAAGCTACTCTGACCACCTAAAAAACTTTGTCACGTGTAGTGAATAAATTGTCTTTTTATATAATGTCAGAAATAGTTATTATTATTATTATTATTATTATTATTATTATTATTATTATTATTATTATTATTATTATTATTATTATTATTATTATTATTATTATTATTATTATTATTATTATTATTATTATTATTATTATTGTTATTATTGTTATTATTGTTATTATTATTATTATTATTATTATTATTATTATTATTATTATTATTATTATTATTATTTTATTATTATTATTACTATAGTTATTATTATGCATTTACTAATACTGCGAAATATTTCCACCCATTTACTTCTCTGCAACTGTGAACATAATCGGCTCAGGTATAATAAATATTAACAATGTAACATTCGTAAATTATTATTAATATGAATATTATTGGAAAAGGCGTCAGTTAACTGTAGAAATGTGTTAAGATTTGAAGACTGACGCTTGTGGTTGTTTCTGTATTCATAATGTTCCAATATGTTTTCACTGGTAACGTTGTTTAGCTTGAAATAAACTATATTAATAATCTTTGTCTTTACAAGTACATGTATAAGGTATACAGTTCTACCTGACATTAGTTATTACTATATAGAAAACCCCTTGTTATGTAGAGCATTTCGGTCAAATTAGGAAAATTTTGTCCCAGGATGCAACCCATACCAGTCGACTAACACACAGGTACCTATTTACTAATAGGTGAACCTGGATAGCAGGTGTCTTAAGGAAACACGTCCTAATGTTCTAGAGCAATAGTTCCCAACCTTTAAATGTGAAAGGGACATTCTGAAAATCCAAATTTAAACGAGGGCCGCATTTTGTATTTTTTATGAATAATAACAATAGTATTTTGCAACTGTTGACACTGCAGTGTGGAACCTGTATCAAATTAAATTCATAATTTCCTGTGATAGCCGCATTCATTTTGTTGAGAAATGGTATAACAGCTAAGTTTATAGTTTAAATATAGTGAAACTTAGCTTAGAAAGACAGCTCTCGTCCACACAGCTGCCCCTGCAGACGAGGTCTTGAGTAGCTGTCTTGATCATTTTTCAACGGGCTGAAAAAGATTATATTATGTAAACAATAAATTACCCCTAGTGGGTGTTATGTCAGCATATTTCATTCACTGATGACTGACTTACATACTTGTGTGGACTCAAAAGTCCGCACCTCACTGCCGACTAAAGGTTGATTACAAACTTCTTGCGACTCAAGAACTGCGCAGTCCCCCATACAAGAAATTCGTAACCTACCTTGCTCTTGTAGCATGAGCTATGGTGTTCTTCACACCTTCGACAGGTATCGGTGACTTCAGAGAAGCTGAAGTGTCCTTGGATGTCCACGTCTTCCATAGTCTAGGAATACGCACACTGGTACACTATGTTCCACAAGATTTGTCTTTACTGTTCACAATCTTATCACTAAAGAAGCCGATCACACTTCTCTGTAAGTGTTTATTGTGTTTTGTGAGACACTTTGTTCACACTAACGCATGGATCAATGTTCTTTGTTGGTTATCCTGGCGTCAGTGTGACTCTCAGTAGAGTCAAAAGTAATCTGAAGATGCCACATCGTCCTACACCGTCACTACCCCTAGCTGACCTAGTACTTTTGCTTCCTTGCCACTTCCTCCATGAAGCAAAGTAGAATGCTTGAATCTTGCTGTCTTAAGCATAGACAGCAATGTACACTATCTTTACCATGGCAATAAAGTGGGAGCAGGATTTTCCTTAATTGTCCTGCTAAGGTAAGAGATGGACTGTCTTTTATTAAACTACACTTTGCAACACTGGACTGCAAGGAGCGTCGGTCGCTTGACCACACGTCGCATAATCGTACTGCATCTGGGATCATTTACTCGCTGTAGCAGTAAACAAGATGCTTGCCCCTTCTGAGAGGGCTGGGCCCCTCAGGGCTGAAGGGGGCTGATACCCCCCTCCTGGAGAAAATTTCTCCACACATTTTCTAGAAGTGCCACATACGGGCCTCGGGCCACATGTTGGGGACCCCAGGTCTTGAGCTATAGTTTATTGCAATAAATAATATTAATATTAATATTAGGTAATAAATGTTGTATATAGTGATGTGTTGTATAGTGTTTTGTGTTGTATAGTGTTTTGTGTTTTATTGTGTTTTGTGGGTTAAAAAGGAATTTTGGATGGAAAATGAGACCGGGCGTCTACTACCTGAACTCTACCTGGAGCCTACCTGGAGCCTACCTGGAGCCTACATGGAGTCTACCTGGATTCCACCTGGGGGTATTCCAGCCCATGACCAGTCCTGGCGGTGGATCAAAACCTGATCAACTGCTTGTAGTTCAATATACGAACCACAGCTCAGTTTATCCGCTACTGACTTTACACATGGAAAACAAAAGCTCCTATATTCAACCATTACTTGGGCATTATTCTCGAAGAATATGTACAGACGGCCCAGCTTTACAGTGCTTCACTTTACAGCGCTTCGCTTTACAGCGCTTCGCTTTACAGCGCTTCGCTTTACAGTGCTTCGCTTTACAGTGCTTCGCTTTACAGTGCTTCGCTTTACAGTGCTTCGCTTTACAGTGCTTCGCTTTACAGTGCTTCGCTTTACAGTGCTTCGCTTTACAGTGCTTCGCTTTACAGTGCTTCGCTTTACAGCGCTTCGCTTTACAGTGCTTCGCTGTACAGTGCTTCACTTTACAGCGCTTCGCTTTACAGTGCTTCGCTTTACAGCGCTTCGCTTTACAGTGCTTCGCTTTACAGTGCTTCGCTGTACAGTGCTTCGCTTTACAGTGCTTCACTTTACAGTGCTTCGCTTTACAGCGCTTTGCTTTACAGCGCTTCGCTTTACAGTGCTTCACTTTACAGCGCTTCACTTTACAGTGCTTCACTTTACAGCGTGTCGCTAATACTGCAGTTTTCAATTATAACCATTCTTCATTAATTCACACTTCCTACAATAAACATATTCACTACTCACTATATGTTAATGAAGAAAATATTTAAAGGTAAGTAATATATGCACTGTATATGCATTTTATTTTATTTAGCTCTATTGCTATGATAGCGTAAACATGTTATCAGGATTTTATATTCATTTGAAAGTGAAAAAAGCTTAGATTAACTTTACAACGATTTTAGCTCTAGAGCTGGAGCGCGGAACCTAACCTGCTGTGAGATAAGATAAGATAAGATAAGATTTCGTTCGGATTTTTAACCCCGAGGGTTAGCCACCCAGGATAACCCAAGAAAGTCAGTGCATCATCGAGGACTGTCTAACTTATTTCCATTGGGGTCCTTAATCTTGTCCCCCAGGATGCGACCCACACCAGTCGACTAACACCCAGGTACCTATTTGCTGCTAGGTGAACAGGACAACAGGTGTAAGGAAACGTGTCGAAATGTTTCCACCCGCTGGGAATCGAACCCGGGCCCTCCGTGTGTGAAGCGGGAGCTTTAGCCACCAGGCCACCGGGCCACAAAGGGGGGTCGGCTGTATTCCTGCTGCTAACGAGATCATAACTGTTGTGAAGATTACAGGAGTTTACAGAACCCAAATATTGATATCAAGACGCTTTCTTGAGAAATAACTATCTGAGGAAGCCAGCCCGTAAAGCCGGTACAGATAAGCCAGTCCTCTAAGCCGGTACAGTTAAGGCAGCTTCTCAAGCCGGTACAGTTAACCCAGCCTCCCAAGCCGGTACAGTAAAGCCAGCCCCAAGCTGGTACAGTAAAGCGAGCCTCCCAAGCTTGTACAGATAAGCCAGCCCCAGACTGGTACAGTTAACCAAGCCTCACAAGCCGATACAGTTAAGCCAGCCCCAAGCTGGTATAGTAAAGCGAGCCTCCCAAGCTTGTACAGATAAGCCAGCCCCAGACTGGTACAGTTAACCAAGCCTCCCAAGCCGGTACAGTTAAGCTAGCCCCAAGCTGGTACAGTTAAGTGAGCCTACCAAACTTGTACAGATAAGCCAGCCCCAGACTGGTACAGTTAACCAAGCCTCCCAAGCCGGTACAGTTAAGCCAGCCCCAAGCTGGTACAGTTAACCGAGCCTCCCAAGCCTGTACAGATAGGCCAGCCCCAGGCTGGTACAGTTAACCAAGCCTCCCAAGCTGGTACACTTAGGTTATCCCCAAGCCGGTACAGTTAAGCGAGCCTTCCAAGCCAGTACGGTTAAACCAGCCCCCAAGCCAGTACAGTTAAGCCAGCCTCCCAACCAGGAATAGTTAATTCAGCCTCCCAAACCGGTACAGTAAAGCTAGCCTCCCAAGTCGGTTCAGTTAAGCTAAGCTATCCTCAAGGCGGTACAGTTTAAACCAGCCTCCCAGCCAGTACAGTTAAACCAGCCTCCCAGCCAGTACAGTTAAACCAGCCTCCCAGCCAGTACAGTTAAACCAGCCTCCCAGCCAGTACAGTTAAACCAGCCTCCCAGCCAGTACAGTTAAACCAGCCTCCCAGCCAGTACAGTTAAACCAGCCTCCCAGCCAGTACAGTTAAACCAGCCTCCCAGCCAGTACAGTTAAACCAGCCTCCCAGCCAGTACAGTTAAACCAGCCTCCCAGCCAGTACAGTTAAACCAGCCTCCCAGCCAGTACAGTTAAACCAGCCTCCCAGCCAGTACAGTTAAACCAGCCTCCCAGCCAGTACAGTTAAACCAGCCTCCCAGCCAGTACAGTTAAACCAGCCTCCCAGCCAGTACAGTTAAACCAGCCTCCCAGCCAGTACAGTTAAACCAGCCTCCCAGCCAGTACAGTTAAACCAGCCTCCCAGCCAGTACAGTTAAACCAGCCTCCCAGCCAGTACAGTTAAACCAGCCTCCCAGCCAGTACAGTTAAACCAGCCTCCCAGCCAGTACAGTTAAACCAGCCTCCCAGCCAGTACAGTTAAACCAGCCTCCCAGCCAGTACAGTTAAACCAGCCTCCCAGCCAGTACAGTTAAACCAGCCTCCCAGCCAGTACAGTTAAACCAGCCTCCCAGCCAGTACAGTTAAACCAGCCTCCCAGCCAGTACAGTTAAACCAGCCTCCCAGCCAGTACAGTTAAACCAGCCTCCCAGCCAGTACAGTTAAACCAGCCTCCCAGCCAGTACAGTTAAACCAGCCTCCCAGCCAGTACAGTTAAACCAGCCTCCCAGCCAGTACAGTTAAACCAGCCTCCCAGCCAGTACAGTTAAACCAGCCTCCCAGCCAGTACAGTTAAACCAGCCTCCCAGCCAGTACAGTTAAACCAGCCTCCCAGCCAGTACAGTTAAACCAGCCTCCCAGCCAGTACAGTTAAACCAGCCTCCCAGCCAGTACAGTTAAACCAGCCTCCCAGCCAGTACAGTTAAACCAGCCTCCCAGCCAGTACAGTTAAACCAGCCTCCCAGCCAGTACAGTTAAACCAGCCTCCCAGCCAGTACAGTTAAACCAGCCTCCCAGCCAGTACAGTTAAACCAGCCTCCCAGCCAGTACAGTTAAACCAGCCTCCCAGCCAGTACAGTTAAACCAGCCTCCCAGCCAGTACAGTTAAACCAGCCTCCCAGCCAGTACAGTTAAACCAGCCTCCCAGCCAGTACAGTTAAACCAGCCTCCCAGCCAGTACAGTTAAACCAGCCTCCCAGCCAGTACAGTTAAACCAGCCTCCCAGCCAGTACGCCATGTAGAGGCTATTAAATATGTATGCTTTGCACCTTGCAATATTATTGCATAATTTACACATACATATTGTGAAATTAAGGTTAACTATAGGACTTGTATTTAATTTAGAACGCCCAAAACACATGTTTATATGTAACCATGTCACTAGCCTATGACAGCCTATCTTAGCCTATACAATCCTATCTTAGCCTAACTACCTTAAATCTATTTTCTCTTAGTGCTATAACTAGATTCCTAATATAACATTTTCGGAGACGTGTAGTAAACTTATCTCTGTTTCTCTGAGCAGATGAACGATTATGTGACATATAGGCCAGAAACCCCCATCTTGCCTGTACTTTTCGTTGCATCTAAATGAGTTGTACCTTGGAATCCATATTTCTTTGTCAAAGTGATCTTTTGTGCGGGTCTCAGGGCATTCGACTCTGTAAGGAGTCTACTGATGAAAGGTATTTTGTTGTTGGTTGATGGTTTTAGACCCTGCATGTTTGTAAATATAAATGATTTGGTATTTTTTGTTTGATAGGGGCTTTATTTGTTGGCACTAATTTCTGTTGTTCTAGAGTGGGGGCCACCGACTGTGCCTCCATTTCAACAAGGTTCTGAAGTGTAGTATTTTTGTCATTTCCTGCCAAAGTTTTCCTTCTTCCTGGCACTGGAAAATCTTTTCTATTGTATGGTGTAACTACCAGTTTTTCCAAAGGTTTGTGGAATTTGTACCTTCTGGTCCCTTTTAAATTGTGTGCAGAGCAGTATGTGTTGTGACATTGTTTTTCATGAAGTGATGAATAACACATTTCATGGGTGAAAAAGATTACAGGATGAAGAATGACACATTCTTTGCTCAAGAGGTCGCTGCGTTTTTTTTTTTAATGGTCAAAGTTGTACGTCGCATTTGTTTATTCAGATATTCCATGCCTAGAGATACCCCAGGCATAGAATATGCACAAATTTGTTTTCTGTTGGCTAGGATTTGTGGGGTAAGGGTTCCCTACTCGTGCAGTTTTTGGATGACTCCACACTGTCCTCGGCACCTGTACCAGCAACAGTACCACCATTACCTATTTCTAGTTATGTAGCATCACTAGCCCCTGAAATATTATCCGCACTTTTAACACCGCCAGCTTAAACTCTGTTTTGTTTATAGATCTGTACCTGTTTCTTCAGAAGTACCAGAACCACTATCTCCACCTCGCTCACTGTCTCGCATTTCTGGATCTTTACAAGCTGTTTTCCAAAGGTAGAACCAGGGCCGACAGCATCAGCTGAAACACTATCTTGCATTGCTGAGTTTGCCATGTTGGCGGTGTTTCAATCCCTTGTATGTTACTCTGCAGTTGGGTCTTTTGCACGTCCTCACTATGTTGCACATGTAATTCCTTTCTTCGTTTTATGTTGTATGAAATTGTTTCTGATCCCCCGTGTGTTGTTATAACACGATTCTCTTTCAGGGACCTCATAATTCTTCCCTTTCCCAACCAAAATGAATATTTTATATGTTCCCATCGTTTACTACATAAGTAATAATCTCCCACCGCCTTCTTTCTGTCAAGCAGACACAAAAAACTTCCCCTTCTTCATACAATTTTAGACAGAGGAATAAATATTGGCGCATGAAACATGACACGACTCTTAACAAAGGTATCATTGTACACCACAATATTTCGCATAAAAATATTGTTGAAGACAGGTTTATTCATGATTGATATTATTCCAGTGATCGGTCAGAGTGACTAATAATTTAAATTTACCTAACATTAAATGACGAAACAAAAATCATAACTTCTGGTAACCTGGATAAATCTGGTAACTATCTGTTTACATGTACACTTTATGTTCGTGTGCAGTGTTCACAGCCGAATACAACAGACCCTTCAACTACTACACTCCACACTTCCTATACAACAGACACTTGCACTTCTACTAGTACACTGGCAGCTACTGGTACACTGGCAGCTACTAGTACACTGGTAGCTACTAGTACACTGGCACCTACTAGTACACTGGCACATACTAGTACACTGGCAGCTACTAGTACACTGGAAGATACTAGTACACTGGCACCTACCAGTACTCTGTCAGTTTATAGTACACTGGCACCTACTAGTACATTGTCACCTACTAGTACACTGGCAGCTACTGGTACAATGGCACCTACTAGTACAATGTCACCTACTAGTACACTGACAGCTACTAGTATACTGGCAGCTACTGGTACACTAGCACCTACTAGTACACTGGCACTTAAAAGTACACAGGCAGCTACTAGTACACTGGCACCTACTATTATTCCACTAGCACCTACTAGTAAACTGCCACTACTATTAGTTCTGGCAGATACTACTAGTACACTCGCATCTACTACTAGTACACTGGCACCTATTATTATTACACTGGCACCTACTACCAGAACACTAGCACTTACTACTAGTACACTGGCAGCTTCCATTAGTACACTTGCACCTACTAGTATACTGGCACATACTACTACTACACTGGCACCTTCTACAACTACACTGGCACTTTTACTACTTACTGGCACCTACTACTACTTCACTGGTACCATCTACTACTATACAGGCACCTACTACTAGTACACTGCCACCCATTAGTACACTAGCACCTACTAGTACACTGGCACATAATACTAATACACTAGCACCTACTATTAGTACGCTTGCACCTACTACTAGTACAATGGCAGCTAATACTAGTACACTGGCACCTACTACCAGTACACTAGCACCAACTACTAGCACACTGGCAGCTACTGCTAGTACACTTGCACCTACTATTTGTACACTGGCACCAACTACTAGTACATTTGCACACTACTACTAGTACACTGGCAGCTACTACTACTACACTCGCACTTACTACTACTACACTGGCACCTTCTACTACTATACTAGCACCTACTACTAGTATACGTGCCCCTACTATTAATACACTGGCACCTACTACTAGTAAACTTGCGCCTATTATTACACTAGCACCTACTAGTACTACACTGGCACCTTCTACTACTACACTAGCACCAACTACTAGTACACTCGCAGCTAATACTAGTACACTAGCACCTACTACTAGTACACTCCCACCTACTTTTAGTACACTAGCACCTACTAGCACACTGCCACCTATAAGTACACTAGCACCTACTAGTGTTTTGGCACATACTATTAGTACACTAGCACCTACTATTAGTACACTGGCACCTACTACTAGTTCACTGGTACCTACTACTAGTACACTGGCACCTACTACTACTGCACTGGCACCTAGTACTAATACACTGGCACCTATTACTAGTACACTGGCACCTACTACTGCTGCACTGGCACCTACTATTAGTACACTGGCACCTACTACTAGTACAATGGCACCTACTATTGCTACATTGGCACCTATTACTAGTACACTGGGAGAAACTACTAGTACTCCGCCACCTACCACTAGTACACTGGCAGATACTACTAGTACACTGCCACTTACTACTAGTACAATGGCAGATACTACTAGTACACTAGCATCTACTAATGTAGTGTTACCTATTTCTCTGCCACCTAGTGATACACTGTCACCTACTATTATTACAGTGGCAGATATTACTAGTACACTGGCACCTACTAGTACATTGATACGTAGTAGTACACTGCCATCTACTAGTACACTGCAACCTACTAGTACACTGCTTCCTACTAGTACACTGCCACCTACTTTTAGTACACTAGCACCCACTAGTACACTGCCACCTAGAAGTACGCTAGCACCTACTAGTACATTGGCACCTACTATTAGTACACTAGCACCTACTAATGCACTGGTACATACTACTAGTACACTGGTTCATACTACTAGTACACTATCACCTACTATTAGTACACTGGTACCTACTACTAGTTCACTGGTACCTACTACTAGTACACTCCCCTACTATTAGTACACCAGCACCTACTAGTATACGGGAAGATGCTAATAGCACACTGGCACCTACTACTAGTACGCTGGCACCTACTACTACTGCACTGGCATCAGCTACTACTACACTGGCACCTATTATTAGTACACTAGCGCCTACTACTAGTACTCTGGCAGCTACAATTAGTACACTGGCACCTAGTACTAATACACAGCCACTTATTACTAGTACACTGGCCTACTACTGTTACACTGGCACCTACTACTAGTACACTGGGAGATACTACTAGTACACCGCCACCTACTACCAGTATATTGGCTGATACTACTAATACACTGCCACCTACTAGTACACTGCCATCTAGTACCAGTGCACTGCTACCTACTACTATTCCATTGGCAGATACTACTAGTGCACTGCCACCTACTACTAGTACACTGGTAGATACTACTAGTACACTGGCACCTACTAGTACATTGATACCTGGTACTACACTGCCATCTACTAGTACACTGCCACCTACTAGTACACTGCTGCCTACTAGTACATTGCCACCTATTACTACACAACCACCTACTAGTGTACTGTCATCTACTAGTACACTACCACCTACTAGTACACTACCACCTACTAGCACACTGCCACCTATTAGTGCACTGCCACCTACTAGTACACTTCCACCTACTAGTACACTGCTACCTACTATTACACTACAACCTACTAGCACAATGTCACCTATTCGTACACTAACACCTACTTGTACGATAACACTGTCGGTGTGCTGCAGGACGATGTCACTGTCCGTGTTCTGATGAACGATATCACTGTCCGTGTTCTGCTGAACGATATCACTGATCGTGTTCTGCTGGACGATATCACTATCCGTGTTCTGCTTTATGATAACACTGTCCGTGTTCTTATTCACGGCATCAGTGTCCGTGTTTTGCTGGATGGCATCACTTTTCGTGTTCTGCTGGACGATATCACTTCCCGTGTTCTCTTGTACGATAACACTGTTCGTATCCTGCTAAACGATAACGCTGTCCGTGTTTTGCAGGACGGTATCACTGTCCGTGTTCTGCTGGACGATATAACTGTCCGTGTTCTGCTTTACGATAACACTGTCCTTGTTCTTATTCACGGCATCAGTGTCCGTGTTTTGCTGGATGGCATCACTTTTCGTGTTCTGCTGGACGATATCACTTCCCGTGTTCTCTTGTACGATAACACTGTTCGTATCCTGCTAAACGATAACACTGTCCGTGTTTTGCAGGACGGTATCACTGTCCGTGTTCTGGTGGACGATATCACTGTCCGTGTTCTGATGGACGGCGTCACTGTTCATGTTCTGATGGACGATATCACTGTCCGTATTCTGCTGGACGATATCACAGTCCGTATTCTGCTGGATAATAACACTGTTTGTATTCTGCTGGACGATACACACAGGTCAGACAGAGAGTGTGTTTTCCTGGAGCTGGTATTGGTGACATAGTCAGCAGGTTGGATAATATTATGGCAGGCAATGGGAACAAGCCCATTATCTGTCTTAGTGCTGGGGGTAATGGCATTGGGAAGGGCAAGAGAGAGGAGCTGCTGGATAAGTACAGGTCAGCCATAGAAGTAGTTAGATCTCAGGGAGGGATCTTAGTCATATGTAGCATCTTGCCTAGAAAGGGAGTGGGCAATGAATGGATGTCTAGGGAAATTAGTATAAATTGCTGGCCAGACAGGTACTGCAAGGAACCTGCAATCCCACTCATTGATAACTGGGACCTAATCTTTGGCAAATGTGATATGTATTCATGGGATGGGGTTCATCTCTCTGGGGATGGAGTGGTTGCATTAGCCAATTCAACTGAGTGGGTAACTGATGACTTGTCTAGGAATTTAAACTGATAGATTATAGAGGTATGGGTGTTTGTGGGAAACAGCAGTTATTACTGGGATACCTCAGGGATATGTTTAAAATACAATATTCAAGATAAAGTTGCTAGTAATGTCAAATCAACTGATCAACAAACAAAGAGGGATAGTAGAGGGCAACGAGTGACTAGCTCCCTTAAGGTTTACTATACAAATAGTAGGAGTCTAAGAAATAAGATAGATGAGCTAAGATTACTTGCAATTGTAGGTAATATAGATATTATTGCCATAACAGAGACCTGGTTCAACCTGAAAGATAGTGAAATGCCTTCTGAATGCAACGTACAGGGTTATAAACAATTCCACAATGATAGGGTCAACAGGAAGGGTGGTGGAGTGGCGATGGAAGTCAGAGAAAATTTAAATTGTTGTCTTAGACATGATATAAGATTAGAAACATCGAACACAGAATCTGTTTGGCTACAGTTTCTCGAGGGACGTGACAAATTAATTTTGGGTGTGATTTATAGGCCCCCAAACCTTGATAGAGAGTGCAGTAAGCTTTTATGGGACGAAATTCATAAGGCATCTAAATATGAAAATGTTGTGATAATGGGAGATTTTAACTTTAGACAAATTGATTGGAAAAATATGACAGGAAATCTTGAGTCTAATGATTTTCTTGATACGGTTCAGGATTGCTTTTCAGAACAGTTTGTGACAGAACCAACTAGGGGAAACAATCTGCTTGACTTAGTTCTTGCCAACAAAGATTCACTAATTAATAATCTTGAGGTTAATGATGAGCTTGGGGAAAGTGATCACAAATCACTTAGTTTCAATATATCATGGAATTACCCAGATCACCGCAATCAAATCTCTGTCCCAGATTTTCGCTGGCCGACTTCATGGGACTGAAAAATTACCTGGGTGGGCTAAATTGAGATGTCCTGACTATGGGTCAGGTAGGTGATCTTAATTGCCAATATGACGTTTTTCAGAGCATAGTTCCAGCTGCTCAGAAAACTTTTGTTCCGAGTAGGGAAATTAGATCTAAAAAAAATGATCCCAAATGGATGAACAATAGATTAAAACATCTCACTGGTCAAAAGAGAGGCATATATAGGCGTATCAAAAGAGGTAATGGGCAGTTAAGAAATCAATATATTCCATTAAAAAGAAATATAAAGAAAGGAATAAGAAAAGCAAAAAGGGATAATGAGGCTAAGGTCGCAAGGGATTCGAAGACTAACCCAAAAGGGTTCTTTCAGGTATACAGAAGTAAGATTAAGGACAAGATTGGCCCTCTTAAGAGTAACTCTGGTCAGATCACTGACAGTGATAAGGATATGTGTGAAACTCTCAATACCTACTTCCCCTCAGCTTTCACCCAGGAAAATACTGGCGATATTCCTGAAATAATAGATTATGTAGAACAGGATGATAATAAACTATGTACGATTGCGGTAACTAGTGACATGGTCCTCAGACAAATAGAGAAACGAAAATCTAACAAATCCCCAGGTCCTGATGAACTGTTTGCAAGGATGTTAAAGGAATGTAAAGAGGAACTTATCATACCTTTGGATAATCTTTTTAAAATATCACTACAAACTGGCATAATGCCTGATAAGTGGAAAATGGCAAATGTAATACCCATTTACAAGGCAGGTGACAGGTCCTTGGCTTCGAACTATAGACCAATAAGCCTTACCTCCATAGCGGGAAAATTTATGGAATCAATAATTGTCGAAGCAATTCGTAGCCATCTTGATAGGCACAGATTGATTAATGAATCTCAACACGGTTTTACAAAGGGGCGTTCATGTCTTACGAATTTACTAACTTTTTCACTAAGGTGTGTGAGGAGGTTGATCATGGTAATGAATATGATATTGTGTATATAGAATTCAGTAAGGCTTTCGATAGAGTTCCACACCAGAGGCTATTGAGGAAACTTAAGGCACACGGAATAGGAGGAGAAATTTTTTTCCTGGGTAGAGGCATGGCTGACAAATAGGCAGCAGAGAGTTAGCATAAATGGAGAGAAATCAGAATGGGGGCACGTCTCAAGCGGTGTTCCTCAGTGGTCAGTGCTGGGCCCCCTGTTGTTCACAATTTACATAAACGACATAGATGAGGGAATAAATAGCGACATAAGCAAATTTGCTGATGACACCAAAATAGGTCCCCCAATTCATTCTAATGAGGACACTAGAGCACTTCAGGATGATTTGAACAGGCTGATGCAATGGTCGGAGAAGTGGCAGATGCAGTTTAATATTGACAAATGCAAAGTTCTAAATGTTAGACAGTTAAATAACCATGCCACATATAAACTAAATAATATAGATCTTAATACTACTGATTGCGAACAGGATTTAGGAGTTCTGGTTAGCAGTAATCTAAAACCAAGACAACAGTGCATTAGTGTTCGCAATAAAGCTATCAGAATTCTTGGCTTCATATCTAGAAGTATAAATAATAAAAGTCCTCAGGATGTTCTTCAACTCTATATATCCTTGGTTAGGCCTCATTTAGACTATGCTGCTCAGTTCTGGTCACCGTATTACAGAATGGATATAAATGCTCTGAAAAACGTACAGAGGAGGATGACAAAGATGATCCCATGTATCAGAAATCTTCCCTATGAGGACAGACTCAGGGCCCTAAATCTGCACTCTCTCGAAAGGCGTAGAAGTAGGGGAGATATGATCGAGATGTATAAATGGAAAACAGGAATAAATAAAGGAGATGTAAATAGCATGCTGAAATTTTCCAGCCAAGACAGGACTCGCAGCAATGGTTTCAAGTTGGAAAAATTCAGATTCAAAAAGTATATAGGAAAGCACTGGTTTGGTAAAAGCCGTGGATAAGTGGAACAAACTCCCGAGTACAGTTATTCAGGCTAAAACGTTGAGTAGTTTTAAAAATAGGTTAGATAAATACATGAGTGGGTGTGGGTGGGTGTGAGTAGGACCTGACTAGCTTGTGATGCTGGGTCTGGTGCAGTGTTCCATCCTTAAGTGGAGGTGACCAGACTGGGCGGGTCATTGGGCTTATCCGGGGGGAGGGTCATTGGCTAATCGAGGGGGGGGGAGACATGGACCTGCTCCGAATGGGTCAGATGCCTGTTGCAGTGTTCCTTCTTTCTTATGATCTTATGTTCTTATAACACTTCGTATTCTGCTGGACGGTATCACTGTCCGTGTTCTGCTGGACGATATCACTGTCCGTGTTCTGCTGGACGGCATCACTGTTCGTGTTCTACTGGATGATATCACTGTCCGTGTTCTGCTGGACGATAACACTATTCGTATTCTGTTGGACGGCATCACTGTCCGTGTTCTGCTGGACAATATAACTGTCCGTGTTCTGCTGGACGATAACACTGTGTTCTTCTGGATGGCAATACTGTCCGTGTTCTGCTGGACGATATCACTACCCGTGTTCCGCTGGACGATATCACTGCCCGTGTTCTGCTGGACGATATCACTGTCCGTGATCTGCTGGACGATAACACTGTTCGTATTCTGTTGGACGGCATCACTGTCCGTGTTCTGCTGGACAATATAACTGTCCGTGTTCTCCTGGACGATAACACTGTGTTCTTCTGGATGGCAATACTGTCCGTGTTCTGCTGGGCGATATCACTACCCGTGTTCCGCTGGACGATATCACTGCCCGTGTTCTGCTGGACGATATCACTGTCCGTGATCTGCTGGACGATATCACTACCCGTGATCTGCTGGACGATATCACTGTCCGTGTTCTGCTGGAGGACATCAGGAAGCCCGTTATTATCGGCGGCATCAAGAAGCCTGTTGTTTATGTGGCATCAGTAAACTAGACGCCACCATAACAGATATCACGACCCTTGCTATGCTGGGCGGCATCACGACTCTTGCTATGCTGGGCGGCATCACGACTCTTGCTATGCATGGCGGCATCACGACTCTTGCTATGCTGGGCGGCATCACGACTCTTGCTTTGCTGGGCGGCATCACGACTCTTGCTGTGCTGGGCGGCATCACGACTCTTGCTATGCTGGGCGGCATCACGACTCTTGCTATGCTGGGCGGCATCACGACTCTTGCTATGCTGGGCGGCATCACGACTCTTGCTATGCTGGGCGGCATCACGACTCTTGCTATGCTGGGCGGCATCACGACTCTTGCTATGCTGATTGGCATCACGACTCCCGCTATGCTGGGCGGAATCACAACTCTTGCTATGCTGGGCGGCATCATGACTCTTGCTATGCTGGGCGGCATCACGACTCTTGCTATGCTGGGCGGCATCACGACTCTTGCTATGCTGGGCGGCATCACGACTCTTGCTATGCTGATTGGCATCACGACTCTTGCTATGCTGGGCGGCATCACTACTTTTGCTATGCTGGGCGGCATCACGACTCTTGCTATGCTGGGCGGCATCACGACTCTTGCCATGCTGGGCGGCATCACGACTCTTGCTATGCTGGGCGGCATCACGACTCTTGCTATGCTGGGCGGCATCACGACTCTTGCTCTGCTGGGCGGCATCACGACTCTTGCTATGCTTATTGGCATCACGACTCCCACTATGCTGGGCGGAATCACGACTCTTGCTATGCTGGGCGGCATCACGACTCTTGCTATGCTGGGCGGCATCACGACTCTTGTTTTGCTGGGCGGCATCACGACTCTTGCTATGCTGGGCGGCATCACGACTCTTGCTATGCTGATTGGCATCACGACTCCCGCTATGCTGGGCGGCATCACGACTCTTGCTTTGCTGGGCGGCATCACGACTCTTGCTATGCTGGGCGGCATCACGACTCTTGCTATGCTGGGCGGCATCACGACTCTTGCTATGCTGGGCAGCATCACGACTCTTGCTATGCTGGGCGGCATCACGACTCTTGCTATGCTGGGCGGCATCACGACTCTTGCTATGCTGATTGGCATCACGACTCCCGCTATGCTGGGCGGCATCACGACTCTTGCTGTGCTGGGCGGCATCACGACTCTTGCTATGCTGGGCGGCATCACGACTCTTGCTATGCTGGGCGGCATCACGACTCTTGCTATGCTGGGCGGAATCACGACTCTTGCTATGCTGGGCGGCATCACGACTCTTGCTATGCTGGGCGGCATCACGACTCTTGCTATGCTGGGCGGCATCACGACTCTTGCTATGCTGGGCGGCATCACGACTCTTGCTATGCTGGGCGGCATCACGACTCTTGCTATGCTGGGCGGCATCACGACTCTTGCTATGCTGGGCGGCATCACGACTCTTGCTATGCTGGGCGGCATCACGACTCTTGCTATGCTGGGCGGCATCACGACTCTTGCTATGCTGGGCGGCATCACGACTCTTGCTATGCTGGGCGGCTATGCATCACGACTCTTGCTATGCTGGGCGGCATCATGACTCTTGCTATGCTGGGCGGCATCGCGACTCTTGCTATGCTGGGCGGCATCACGACTCTTGCTATGCTGGGCGGCATCACGACTCTTGCTATGCTGGGCGGCATCACGACTCTTGCTATGCTGATTGGCATCACTACTCCCGCTATGCTGGGCGGCATCATGACTCCCGCTATGCTGGGCGGCATCATGACTCCAGCTATACTGAGCGGCATCATGACTCCCGCTATGTTGGGCGGCATCATGACTCCCGCTATGCTGGGCGGCATCATGACTCCAGCTATACTGAGCGGCTTCATGACTCCCGCTATGCTGGGCGGCATCATGACTCCCGCAATCCTGGGCGGCATCACGACTCTTGCTGTGCTAGGCGGCATCATGACTCCCGCTATGCTGGGCGGCATCATGACTCCCGCTATGCTGGGCGGCGTGATGATTCCCGCTAAACTGAGCGGCTTCATGACTCCCGCTATGCTGGGGGCATCACGACTCCAGCTATACTGAGCGTCATCATGACTCCCGCTATGCTGGAGCATCACGACTCCAGCTATACTGAGCGGCATCATGACTCCCGCTATGCTGTGCGGCATCATGACTCCCGCTATGCTGGGCGGCATCATGACTCCCGCTATGCTTGGCGGCATCATGACTCCCGCTATGCTGGGTGGCGTGATGATTCCCGCTAAACTGAGCGGCTTCATGACTCCCGCTATGCTGGGCGGCATCATGACTCTTGCTATGCTGATTGGCATCACGACTCCCGCTATGTTGGGAGGCATCATGACTCTTGCTATGCTGGGCGGCATCATGACTCCCGCTATGTTGGGTGGCATCATGACTCTTGCTATGCTGGGCGGCATCATGACTCCCGCTATGCTGGAGGCATCACGACTTCAGCTATACTGAGCGGCATCATGACTCCCGCTATGCTGGGCGGCATCATGACTCCCGCTATGCTGGGCGGCATCATGACTCCCGCTATGCTGGGCGGCATCATGACTCCCGCTATGCTGGGCGGCGTCATGACTCCCGCTAAACTGAGCGGCTTCATGACTCCCGCTATGCTGGGCGGCATCATGACTCCCGCTAAACTGAGCGGCTTCATGACTCCCGCTATGCTGGGCGGCATCACTACTCTTGCTATGCTGATTGGCACCACGACTCCCGCTATGCTGGGCGGCATCACGACTCTTGCTGTGCTAGGCGGCATCATGACTCCCGCTATGCTGGGCGGCATCTTGACTCCTGCTATGCTGGGCGGCATCATGACTCCCGCTAAACTGAGCGGCTTCATGACTCCCGCTATGCTGGGCGGCATCTTGACTCCTGCTATGCTGGGCGGCATCATGACTCCCGCTATGCTGGGCGGCATCATGACTCCCGCTATGCTTGGCGGCATCATGACTCCCGCTATGCTGGGCGGCGTCATGACTCCCGCTAAACTGAGCGGCTTCATGACTCCCGCTATGCTGGGCGGCATCATGACTCCCGCTATGCTGGGCGGCATCATGACTCCCGCTATGCTGGGCGGCATCAAGACTCTTGCTATGCTGATTGGCATCACGACTCCCGCTATACTGGGCGGCATCACGACTCTTGCTATGCTGATTGGCATCACGACTCCCGCTATGTTGGGCGGCATCATGACTCTTGCTATGCTGGGCGGCATCACGACTCTTGCTATGCTGGGGGCATCACGACTCCAGCTATACTGAGCGGCATCATGACTCCCGCTTTGCTGGCGGCATCATGACTCCCGCTATGCTTGGGGCATCACAACTCCAGCTATACTGAGCGGCATCATGACTCCCGCTATGCTGGGAGCATCACGACTCCAGCTATACTGAGCGGCATCATGACTCCCGCTATGCTGGGGGGCTTCATGACTCCTGCTATGCTGGGCGGCATCATGACTCCCGCTCTGCTGGGTGGCATCAGGGTCCCAGCTGACCACGGGGTAAGCTTGGTGGAAGAGTACATTAAACATGGGATAGTCGAATACCATTTAAACAATCCCTTGGTAGAAGAATCTTATCGCAGCCCTCAAAGTATTTTTTATCTCCTCTTCAGAAGAACCTTGGCAGGTAACGATGTCTATAAACCATAGGACGAGTAAGTCCACTTCTTCCTTCAGAGGAAACCGTTGACAAGTGTACACACTGATCTAACAAGTCACCTTCTCTCTCCTGGATTTATCGTAGCAAGGAATTTTTAAGCCATATTGTATAGGACGTTGTCTCTATTGGTCCTTCTATACCGACCCCGAGCAAAGCGTCTGTTTCTTCAGATGGAGAAGGTAACTGTTCGAAGTTTGTAACGACCTGCCGTAACTAAAAAAGAACTCGGGTGGTATTCTCTGGCTTCGTGATTTCCACCGCCAGAGTAACTCTAACCACATGTAGTAGGCTTGTATCCTTGTTAAGACTGCTGTCGGCGGCGTCATCAGTCAGGTCGCCAGAGGCAGCGTATTTAGCCTTGGAGTTGGTGGTGAGCGCCGCTGCACTCCACCAACTCCAAGGCTGAGGGACTGATTACCTCAACTTTTGTATACAGTTCTCCACATTATGTCCTTCTATTGTATTGATAAAGCCACTGGTTAGTGAAACGTCTAAAATAAAGATACCCAGATGTTGCACATGTGTCTAATTCCTCATACTGTCGGTGGTAAGACACATATGCAACAGTTAGGTATCTTTATTTCGAAACGTTTCGCCTACACAGTAGGCTTCTTCAGTCGAGTACAGAAAAGTTGATAGAAGCAGAAGATACTTGAAGACGATGTAACCAGTCCATCACCCTTAAAGTTTTGAGGTGGTCAGTCCCTCAGTCTGGAGAAGAGCATTGTTCCATGGTATGAAACAATATGGAGATGAAGTGACAGGATGGAACCTTATATAGCGCCAGGAGGTGAGACGTAGGTCACTAGGAGAGGTAAGAACTCAGATGCTGGGAGGTCAGGTCCCTCTCAAATACAGCCGCTCTCACTAGTAGAGGTTGTCGAAGTTGATTGTAGGTCTGTACCAAGATACCCTTGTGTTGCAGTGTCTGACAGATTGAACATTAAAATGGTATAAAATACCGACAGGTTGTTAGGTAAGACACATATGCAACAGTTAGGTATCTTTATTTCGAAACGTTTCGAAATAAAGATACCTAACTGTTGCATATGTGTCTTACCTAACAACCTGTCGGTATTTTATACCATTTTAATGTTCATACTGTCAGTATTGTATACCATTTATGTACATGTTTAAAACTACTGTTAAAAAACACCTTCTCTCCCTAACATGTCCCAACATCTGTTAAATATGTGAAAACTATATAACCATATTCTCATTGTCACTAACATACTGAAAACAATATAATCTTATTCTTAATGTCTATAATCCTAACAACCATAAAAACATTGAATATATTCACATTATGTTATTATAAAGCTATGTTTAGTAGTACATTAGAGCGCCAGAAATGTTCAGGCATGTTAGTGGTTTTTTGTACTTAACATCATTATGTAATATGTAAATCACACACTGGATACTGTGCAAAGAATTAAAAAGATTAATTAAATTTAAAAATATCAGAGAACAAAGTCAGGAACGTTTAGGAACTGAAGAATGAGGCCAATGAGAGGTTTAAGAGCGAAAAGAATGTGAGTGAGAACATAAGAACATAAAAACATAATGAACATTAAAATGGTATAAAATACCGACAGGTTGTTAGGTAAGACACATGCAACAGTTAGGTATCTTTATTGTGAAACGTTTCGCCTACACAGTAGGCGAAACTGTGTAGGCGAAACGTTTAACAATAAAGATACCTAACTGTTGCATATGTGTCTTACCTAACAACCTGTCGGTATTTTATACCATTTTAATGTTCAATCTGTCAGACACTGCAACACAAGGGTATCTTGGTACAGACCTGCAATCAACTTCGACAACTTCCACTAGTGACAGCGGCTGGATTTGAGAGGGACCTGACTTCTCAACATCTGAGTTCTTACCTCTCCTAGTGGCCTACGTCTCACCTCTTGGCGCTATAAAAAGCTCCATCATGTCACTTCTTCTCCATATTGTTTCATACTATGGAACAATGCTCTTCTCCAGACTGAGGGACTGACCACCTCAAAACTTTAAGGGTGATGGACTGATTACATCGTCTTCAAGTATCTTCTGCTTCTATCAACTTTTCTGTACTTGACTGAACAAGCCTACTGTGTAGGCGAAACGTTTCACAATAAAGATACCTAACTGTTGCATATGTGTCTTACCTAACATAAAAACATAAGAAAGAAGGAACACTGCAACATACCTACTGACCCATGTGGAGCAGGTCCATGTCCCCCTCCCGGATTAGCCCAATGACCCACCCAGTTTGATCATCTCCACTCAAGGATGGAGCACTGCACCAGACCCAGCAGCACAAGCTAGTCAGGTCTAACTCACACCCACCCACACCCACTCATGTATTTATCTAACCTATTTTTAAAACTACACAACGTTTTAGCCTGAATAAGTGTATTTGGGAGTTAACATAGGAACATAAGAACATAAGAAAGGAGGAACACTGCAGGAGGCCTGTTGGCCCATACTAGGCAGGTCCTTAACAATTCATCCCACTAACAAAACATTTGCCCAACCCAATTTTCAATGCCACCCAAGAAATAAGCTCTGATGTGAAAGTCCCACTCAAATCCAACCCCTCCCACTCATGTACTTATCCAACCTAAATTTGAAACTACCCAAAGTCCCAGCCTCAATAACCCAACTAGGTAGACTGTTCCACTCATCAACTACCCTATTTCCAAACCAATATTTTCCTATGTCCTTTCTAAATCTAAACTTATCTAATTTAAATCCATTACTGCGGGTTCTCTCTTGGAGAGACATCCTCAAGACCTTATTAATATCCCCTTTATTAATACCTATCTTCCACTTATACACTTCGATCAGGTCTCCCCTCATTCTTCGTCTAACAAGTGAATGTAACTTAAGAGTTTTCAATCTTTCTTCATAAGGAAGATTTCTAATGCTATGTATTAATTTAGTCATCCTACGCTGAATGTTTTCTAACGAATTTATGTCCATTCTGTAATATGGAGACCAGAACTGAGCTGCATAATCTAGGTGAGGCCTTACTAATGGTGTATAAAGCTGCAGTATGACCTCTGGACTTCTGTTGCTTACACTTCTTGATATAAATCCCAGTAATCTATTTGCCTTATTACGTACGCTTAGGCATTGCTGTCTTGGTTTAAGGTTGCTGCTCACAATAACCCCCAAGTCCTTTTCGCAATCTGTATGGCTAAGTTCTACATCATTTAACTTATAAGTACTAGGGTTATGGGCACTCCCAAGCTTCAGAACCTTGCATTTATCTACATTGAACTGCATCTGCCACTTTTCTGACCAAGAACAGTGTTTGTTTAAATCCTCCTGAAGTTCCATAACATCTACGTTTGAATCAATTATCCTGTCTATCTTTGTGTCATCGGCGAATTTGCTCATATCACTAGTAATTCCCTCATCAAGATCATTGATATATATTATAAACAACAACGGGCCCAAGACTGATCCCTGTGGAACGCCACTTGTTACAGATCCCCACTCGGATTTAACCCCATTTATGGACACTCTCTGCTTCCTGTCAGTGAGCCATGACTCGATCCACGAGAGCACTTTTCCCCCAATGCCATGAGCTGCCACTTTCTTTAACAGTCTATGGTGCGGAACTCTATCAAAAGCCTTACTAAAATCTAAGTAAATAATATCAAATTCTTTATCGTGGTCAACAGCCTCAAAAGCTTTACTGAAGAAAGTTAATAAATTAGTTAGACAAGACCGGCCTCTTGTGAATCCATGCTGAGTATCATTAATAAAGGTATGCTTATCGAGATGGCTTCTTATAATCTCAGCTATAATTGACTCTAGTAATTTGCCTACAATTGAGGTCAGGCTTAGTGGGCGGTAATTTGACGGTAGCGACTTGTCCCCTGTTTTAAAAATAGGAATTACATTAGCCATCTTCCACATATCAGACACTACACCTGTTTGAAGAGATAAATTAAAAATATTAGTTAATGGTTCACAGAGTTCCATTTTGCATTCCTTAAGAACCCTTGAAAAAACCTCATCAGGACCCGGCGACTTATTTTGCTTCAGTCTGTCTATCTGCTTCACAACCATTTCACTAGTGACTGTGATGTTACATAATTTATCTTCTTCTAGCCCACTATAAAAATTAATTAATGGAATATTGTTAGTGTCTTCCTGTGTAAAAACTGAGAGAAAATAATTATACCTTTCTTACACAACTTGTCAGACACTGCAACATCATGGAATCTTGGTTCAGAGGACATCTACATGACCTTCTTCACGGCTGCTGCAACTAACCCATCTCTTTGGGAAGGACCTACTTCCACTGGGGAATCCCGCCTACCAGTGACTGCCCTCGTCTGCTGCCCGTCCCTTCCACTGACGCCTATATAAACGTCAGTCTTCTTGCCTTTGCTCCAGATTCTCCTCCACCACGATGCTGTGAACACTAACTCCAAGGCCGAGGGACTGATTACCTCATCTTTTGTATATAGTTCTACTGTCTTCCTATTATGTCCTAGAATCTGTATTGATAAAGCCACTGGATGGCGAAACGTCTACAATAAAGATATCCAGATGTTGCACATGTGTCTTAACTTTCATATTGTCGGTATTTTATACCTTTCTTGCACAACATTTCATTCTCTTTGTCAGTAAGATGCCCATAGTTATTTTTAAGGGGACCTATCTTATCTCTGTCTTTTGTTCAATATACCTGGAAAAAACTTTTTGGGTTAGTTTTAGAATCCCTAGCAACTTTAATTTCATAGTCCCTTTTAGCTTTTCTTATCCCCTTTTTAATGTCCCTCTTAATGTCAATATACTGATTCATAAGATGACCCTCACCTCTTTTGATACGCCTATAAATTCCTTTCTTATGCCCTAGTAGATATTTGAGCCTATTATTCATCCATTTTGGGTCATTTCTATTTGATCTAATTTCTTTATATGGGATAAACGTTCTTTGAGCAGCATGTATAGTGTTCAGAAAACTGTCATATTGATAGCTCACTTCGTTACCCCAGTCAACAGATGATAAGTGTTCTCTAAGCCCATCGTAATCTGCTAAGCGAAAATCTGGGACTGTTACTGAGTTATCGCTACTATCGTACTTCCATTCAATGCTAAATGTAATTGATTTGTGGTCGCTAGCACCCAGTTCCTCTGAAATTTCTAAATTATTAACAAGGGATTCATTGTTTGCCATAACTAAGTCAAGCAGGTTATTTCCCCTTGTAGGCTCTGTCACAAACTGCTTCAAAAAACAATCCTGAACTACTTCTAAGAAGTCGTATGATTCTAAATTCCCAGTCAAGAAATTCCAATCAATATGACTAAAGTTAAAGTCTCCTAGAATTACTGCATTATCGTGCCTTGTGGCCTTAACAATTTCCTCCCATAGTAGTCTCCCTTGGTCCCTATCTAAGTTTGGGGGACGATATATCACTCCTAAAATCAGTTTTTCATGCCCCTCTGAAAATTCTATCCAAACAGACTCTGTATGTGTTACTTCAGACTTAATACCCGTTTTTATGCAACAGTTCAAGCGATCTCTGACATACAATGCCACCCCACCCCCCTTCCCGATACTTCTATCTACTTGGAACAATTTAAAACCCTGAATATGACATTCCGCAGGCATGTCCCGACTTTTTTAATTAAACCACGTCTCAGTTAAGGCAAATACATCAATGTTACCTGCACTAGCAACTAATCTCAACTCGTCCATCTTATTCCTAGCACTACGGCAATTAGCATAATAAACATTGAAAGACTCTCCTTTCTCTTTACCCTTCCTGCTCATTTCTGTTCTTCTACTAAACCTATTACTGTCCTTATCACCCAAAGTCCCTGGCTTTTCAATATCTACCTCGTTCTGCTTATTACTAGTTCCCCTAGAACTCGTAATATTACTACACTGGGACTTCACTGTTTTCCTGCCAAAACCCATACCACTAACTATTCCTAGTTTAAAGTCCTAACTGCTCCCTCCACTGCAGTTGCCAGTGCTACCACCCCAGACCTAGATAAGTGAACCCCATCCCTGGCATACATGTCATTTCTGCCATAGAAGAGGTCCCAGTTGTCAATGAATGTTACCGCATTTTCCTTACAGTATTTGTCCAGCCAGCAATTGACACCAATTGCCCTGGACAACCATTCATTTCCAACTCCTCTCCTTGGCAAAATACCACATATGACAGAGTTCCTACCCTTACTCCTAATTATTTCTATTGCTGACCTATACCTGCTAATTAGGTCTTCACTCCTACGTCTGCCAACATTGTTGCCTCCAGCACTGAGACAGATAATAGGATTGCTCCCATTACCTCTCATGATGTCATCCAGACGGCTAACAATATCCTCCATCCCAGCCCCAGGAAAGCAAACTCTCTGTCTCCTACTCCTGTCCTTCAAGCAGAACGCCCTATCCATATACCTAACTTGGCTATCCCCAACAACAACAATATTCTTACCTTCCTTGGTGTCGTTCGTCGTGATGTTCCCAGTAGTCGACTCACATTCGTCGGGTAGCACTGAGAATGTATTAGATGTTTCCACAACAGTTTCCACGGCAGTCTCTTTCTTCTTCATCGTTTCTACCTTTCCATTCGTCTTCTTGATCGTCAACTTTGTTCCATGCTGTCCAGCCACTGACCAGTTTCCCTTCTTGACCTGAGGACTCAAAACAGGAGGACTACTACGAATCTTCTTGTTTTCCTCGGTCAGTCGCCGAATCTCCAACTTCGCCATGCTCAATTCTTCCTTAAGCTGTTGGTAAAGTTGCTCGATGGAGGGCATCTTGCTTCAGTTCGTAGAGAGCGCGCAAACAGGTCTTCACAGAGCTAAGTACACGTCAACACGGGCTAAGTACACGTCAACACGAGCTAAGTACACGTCAACACTATTGCCAAACCAGTGCTTTCCTATATCCTTCCTGAATCTGAATTTTTCCAACTTGAAACCATTGCTGCGAGTCCTGTCTTGGCTGGAAATTTTCAGCACGCTATTTACATCCCCTTTATTTATTCCTGTTTTCCATTTATACACCTCGATCATATCCCCCCTAATTCTACGCCTTTCGAGAGAGTGCAGATTCAGGGCCCTCAGTCTATCCTCATAGGGAAGATTTCTGATACATGGGATCATCTTTGTTATCCTCCTCTGTACAAGAATGGTATACAATACCGACAAGATGAAATTAAGACACATGTGCAACATCTGGGTATCTTCATTGTAGACGTTTCGCCATCCAGTGGCTTCATCAATACAAATTCCAGGACTTAACTTGAAGATAGTAGAACTATGTACAGAAGATGAGGTAATCAGTCCCTCAACCTAGGAGTAGGTGCGAAGAGCACCGTAGTCGTGGAGATTCTGAAGCAGAAGCAAAGCAAATCAAATCAAATAAGTTCAGGTAAGATCCCAATGGGATGAGCGGGGAAGACGGGACAGATGAAGAATAGCTCTGGAGAGGAGTGTTCTTAGTCAGAGAAATAGAGCCAGGGCTTAACCCAGCAGCTAAGGCGATCGTGGGACAGACTTGAGAACAGGAATAGCAGGGACTGTTGCATCGAACTTAAGAACGAAGGAACACTGCAGCAGGCCTACTGGCCCATGCGAAGCAGGTCCAAGTCTCCTTCCGGCTTAAGCCAATGCACCCAACCTAGTCAGGTCAGGTCACCTTGACTTAAGGGAGGAACACAGCAACCGTCCTGGTAGCACAAGCTAATCAGGTCCAACTCACACCCACCCACACCCACTCATGTATTTATCCAACCTATTTTTAAAGCTACACAACGTTCTGGCCTCTAGGACTGTACTTGGGAGTTTGTTCCACTCATCCACAACTCTATTACCAAACCAGTACTTTCCTATATCCTTCCTGAATCTGAATTTTTCTAACTTAAAACCATTGCTGCGAGTCCTGTCTAGGTTAGA
Source organism: Cherax quadricarinatus (assembly GCF_038502225.1). Classification (NCBI taxonomy): domain Eukaryota; kingdom Metazoa; phylum Arthropoda; class Malacostraca; order Decapoda; family Parastacidae; genus Cherax; species Cherax quadricarinatus. The sequence continues at coordinate 40,938,281 of NC_091317.1, forward strand.
TATTTTCAGCACACTATTTACATCCCTTTTATTTATTCCTGTCTTCCATTTAAACACCTCAATCATATCCCCCCTAATTCTACGTCTTTCTAGAGAGTGCAGATTCAGGGCCCTTAGTCTATCCTCATAGGGAAGGTTTCTGATACATGGGATCAACTTTGTCATCCTCCTTTGTACATTTTCCAGAGCATTTATATCCATTCTGTAATACGGTGACCAAAACTGTGCAGCATAATCTAAATGAGGCCTAACCAAGGATGTATAGAGTTGAAGAACAACCTGAGGACTCCTATTATTTATGCTTCTTGATATGAAGCCAAGGATTCTATTAGCTTTATTGCGAACACTTATGCACTGTTGTCTTGGTTTCAGTTTACTGCTAACCAGAACTCCTAAATCTTTTTCGCACTCCGTAATATTAAGATCTACATTATTTAGTAAATCATCCTGGAGTGCTCTAGTGTCCTCATTAGAATGAATTGGACGGCCTATTTTGGTGTCATCGGCAAATTTGCTTATGCCGCTATTTATTCCCTCATCTATGTCGTTTATGTAAATTGCGAACAACAACGGGCCCAACACTGACCCCTGAGGAACATCGCTTGTGACGTGCCCCCATTCTGATTTCTCCCCATTTATGCAAACTCTCTGCTGTCTATTTGTCAGCCATGCTTCTACCCAGGAAAAAAATTTCCCCTTCTATTCCGTGTGCCTTAAGTTTTCTCATTAGCCTCTGGTGTGGAACTCTATCGAAAGCCTTACTGAAGTCCATATACACAATATCATATTCATTACCATGATCTACCTCCTCAAGCACCTTAGTGAAAAAAGTTAGTAAATTCGTAAGACAGGAATGCCCCTTTGTAAAACCGTGTTGAGATTCATTAATCAATCTGTGCCTGTCAAGATGGCTTCGGCAATTATTGATTCCAAAAATTTTCCCACTATGGAGGTAAGGCTTATTGGTCTATAGTTCGAAGCAAAGGACCTGTCACCTGCCTTGTAAATAGGTATTACATTTGCCATTTTCCACTTATCAGGCATTATGCCAGTTTGTAGTGATATGTTAAAAAGATTAGCCAAAGGTATGCAAAGTTCCTCTTTACATTCCTTTAAAACCCTTGCAAACAGTTCATCAGGACCTGGGGATTTGTTAGGTTTTAGTTTCTCTATTTGTCTGAGGACCATGTCACTAGTTACCGCAATCGTACATAGTTTATCATCCTGTTCTACATAATCTATTATTTCAGGAATATCGCTAGTATTTTCCTGGGTGAAAACTGAGAGGAAGAAGGTATTTAGAATTTCACACATATCCTTATCACTGTTAGTGATCTGACCAGAGTTACTCTTAAGTGGACCAATCTTGTCCCTAATCTTACTTCTGTATACCTGAAAGAACCCTTTTGGGTTAGTCTTTGAATCCCTTGTGACCTTAGCCTCATAATCCCTTTTTGCTTTTCTTATTCCTTTCTTTATTTCTCTCTTTAACTGAATATATCGATTTCTTAATTGCCCCTCTCCTCTTTTGATTTGCCTATATATGCCTCTCTTTTGACCAATTAGATATTTTAATCTATTGTTCATCCATTTAGGATCATTTTTGTTTGATCTGATTTCCCTATTTGGAACATAATTTGACTGAGCAGCTAGAACTATGCCCTGGAAAGCGTCATATCGGCAACCATCACCACCTACCTGACCCTTAGTCAGGTCATTCCAGTTCAGCCCACCTAAGTAATTTTTCAGTCCTATGAAATCAGCCAAGCGGAAGTCAGGGACACAGACTTGATTGCCATTATTAGGGTAATTCCATGATATATTAAAACTGAGTGATTTGTGATCACTTTCCCCAAGCTCATCATTAACCTCAAGATTATTAATTAGTGTTTCCCTACTGGCAAGAACCAAGTCAAGGAGATTATTTCCCCTAGTTGGCTCTGTCACAAACTGTTTTAAAAAACAATCCTGGATCGTATCAAGAAAGTCACCTGACTCTAAATTTCCTGTCAAATTGCTCCAGTCAATCTGTCTATAATTGAAATCTCCCATTAGCACAACATTTTCGTATGTAGATGCCTTACGAATTTCGTCCCATAGAAGTTTACTGCACTCCCTATCAAGATTTGGGGCCCTGTAAATCACACCCAAAATTAGTTTTTCTCGGCCCTCCAGAAGCTGTAACCAAACAGATTCAGTGGCTGACGCTTCTAATTTAATATCTTGTCTAACACAGCAATTTAAATTGTCTCTGACATACATCGCTACTCCACCACCTTTCCTGTTGACCCTGTCAGTGTGGAATAATTTATAGCCTTGTATGTGACATTCAGAGGGCATCTCTCTATCTTTCAGATTGAGCCAGGTCTCTGTTATAACAATAATATCTATGTTTCCTGCACTTGCAATTAATCTTAGCTCATCTATCTTATTTCTTACACTCCTGCTATTAGTATAGCAAACCTTAAGGGAGCTAGTCCCTTGCTGCCCTCTGCTGTCCCCCTTTGTTTGCTGACCTGATCTATTGTTTTTATTTATAACTTCATGCTGAATGCCTTTTATACATTTACTGTTTCCAACCCTAGTGTTTCAACCTGCTTGTTTCTCTCACACACCCATACCTCTATCTTCCATCAGTTTAAAATCATAGGCATTTCACCAATGGCCTTCTCAATCGAGTCTGCAAGTGCTACCACCCCAGCCCCAGAGAGATGTACCCCATCCCTTGCGTACATATCATGTTTGCCATAAAAGTTGTTCCAGTTGTCAATGAATGGGATTGCAAGTTCCTTGCAGTATCTGTCTAGCCAGCAATTTACACCAATTGCCCTAGACAACCATTCATTTCCTACTCCCCTTCTAGGCAAGATGCTACATATGATTGGGATCCCTCCCTTAGACTTAATGAAATCTATAGCTGACCTGTACTTATCTAGCAGCTCTTCTCTCCTACCCTTCCCAATATCATTTCCACCAGCACTGAGACAGATAATGGGCTAGTTCCCATTACCTGACATGATATTATCCAGCCTGTTGACAATGTCCCCAACATCAGCTCCAGGGAAGCACACTCTATCTCTCATCTTCTTATTCCTATTACAAAAAGCACGGTCAATATATCTTACCTGAGAGTCACCAACCACAAGAATGCGCTTACCTCCATTAGTAGGGGCAGTAGTACCCTTACCTTCACTGGCCACTGAAGTATATTCATCCTGAAGAACAGAGAAGCGATTTCCTACCTTCAGATCTTCACTCTTAACTTTCCTTACTCTGATGCGCCTCCCATTACTGTGAACCACTCGCCACTTGTAGCAGGTGCTAGGCTGCACCTCACTGCTGGTAGCCGTTGCTACCTCCCCAACTACAGCCTCCTCACAGCGAGAGACAGACTGCACCTCACTGCTAGAAGCCACATTCCCCACAACTCCAGCCACCTCACACTCTCTCCCAGACCCATTGAGGTGGACCTTCAGCCTCCTAATCTCCTCCTGGAGAAGCAAGACCTCCTCCTTCAACTCTCCAACCTCAATTTTTAAAACACTGCAGAAGCAAGCCATGCTTTGTAACCGTCCACGCTAATCCCCAAAGCAGCAGGGTCTGTGACCTCACGTGACGACTGACCACTGACCACTGACTGACCACTACCACTTGTGGTAGTTGAAGTCTTGAATCTTGAGTAGCTGGCAGCAGGCTAGGTCACATCAGAGGGTAGAACACATATGGGAGTTATAGGAGTAACTGAGGAGGCAGGTTAGCAATGGAGCCATTTTCGAACTTTTTGAAGCTGCTCCTAGATAGGTGGTATAGTTTAGCCTTGTTACTGAAGGTGAAACGTAGAGGCTTGATGAACTCAAGAACTTGGGTGAGTGTGAAGTGAAGCGGTGATTCACAGGCATACTTGACTGTTCCAGCACCGAGGCTTTTGTAGAGTTCAATACATGTCATGGTGTCAGTATTTGAAGGAGAAGTGTAAAAGGTAAGGTTTTCCCATGAGGGTTTACTGAAGTCGTCGTTATCTTCCTTTTCTGGAGTGGATTCATTGGGAGAGTCTACAATGGTGGTAGCAGGTGACTGAGGGTCGACAGGGGCAGCTGTAAGGTGTAATGGTTGTGTAACAGCAGGCTGGGAGAGGTGGGAGACGGTGGTTGAGGCAACATGATCAACGTTGTCAGCGGTGGAAGTGGTTATAGAAGTTACAGGAGCAGTTGTTTGGGCAGGAGACAGGTCTGCAGGTGCAGTAAAGTTCAGGACGTTGGAAGGATCTTGAGGATGTCTGCTGAAGGTGTGGAGTCCGGAAAATTGAAGGCAGGCATGTTGTTCAGACGGAATAGTTCGTTAATAGTGGTGATGAAAGTGCAGGGGTTTGCTGCGTTTGCAAGGTGTGCATACACCATGCAGTACAGCACCTTGGAGGAATCTCCGTCGGGGAGTGGAGAGAGGGAGTTGCTGGGCGATGGTGCCTGTAGATTAGCCTGTAAAGTCTTGGTGGTGTCGGTTTGTGGTTTGGTTATTGCAGCGTATGTCGGTGAATTGAAGGTGTTCTTCAGAACTCTAGTTTTCTTCAATATGATTTCTTTCCTGAGTGGGCACTTAGCTGCAAGGGTATGATGATTACCCTTGCAGTTAAGACATGTTGGTGCTGTAGTAATGGTGCAGGATCTGAAATCGTGTCCATCATTCCCACATTTTGAACAAAACTTCATATCCTTGATGGGACAGTCCTTGGTGGTGTGTTTATAGGAGTAGCAGGTCCAGCAGTGGGAGATGTATGTGAAACGTTCTTGTTCTATATGACTAGGGTGAATGTGGTAATATGAGATGGCCAGACCTTCAGAGAGAGCTTGGGCAGCCATGGAGATGTCTGAGAATGTAATCTTTAGCATAGATGAGGCGTTAGGGATCTTGTAGATGCTGTCTACCGAGGCCCAGGTGTTTTGTTCCTCAATAGATGTCTTCAGTGCTTCAGTAGAGAGAGAGGTGACCATATTGTCCAGTCTTTTCACAAAGACCGAACGTTTCGACTTCAAGAATGGAGACGGGGATAGAGTGAATTGTTGTGTTTGTAGGTAGAAGCAAGGCGCCTGACGCTTATATACTAACGTCAGGTGGAAATGGGACGGGTAGCAGACGAGGGCATAGTCACTGGTAGGAGGGATTCCCCAGTAGAAGTAGGTCCTACCCAAAGAGATGGGTTAGTTGTAGTAGTAGTTGTCGTAGTCGTGAAGGTTATGTACATGTCCTCAGAATCAAGATTCCATGATGTTGCAGTGTCTGACAAGTTGTACAAGAATGGTATACAATACCGACAAGATGAAATTAAGACACATGTGCAATCCATAAACCATACCACCGGCGGGATTGAACCCGCGGTCAGAGAGTCTCAAAACTCCAGACCGTCGCGTTAGCCACTGGACCAGCTAGCTGGCTAGCTGGTAGTAGGTAAGATCCCAAATGGGATGAGCGGGGAAGGCTTGCAACGCCTTGTTCTGGACACGCTGCAGTTTAAGTAAGTTCGTTTTAGCTGCAAGAGAGAGAGCTAGAGGAGAGTAAGTTATCAGAGGACGTATTAGGGATTTGTAGAGGTGTAGTTTGGTGCGTTAGGAGGCATGTTTCAGCTTGTAGAGGCCTGCAAGGGCCTTACTAGCTATTGCATGCCTTGAGGGAATGTGTCCGTGTAAGCGAAGAAGGTAGTCAAGATTAACGCCAAGGACAGTGACAGATTGTGTGATGGGGATGTAAGTGCGGGTGTCAGCTGTTCTGAGCTCGACAGGTAATGGAGGATCACGTTTCCTGTAGTTAAAATATGTAATGCTGGATTTAGCTGCATTGGTTTTGATCCTCCATTTTTGTTCCCAGATGGCTATCCTGTCGACCTCATTTTGTGTTTTGTGTGTGAGTGTATCTATATTGGCATGAGTGATAAGTTGTGTAATGTCGTCTGCATAGGCTAGTGTGATGGAGTTTTGGTATACAGGTGTTGGAATGTCGTCAGTGTATAAAATGTAGAGGGTAGGGGAGAGGACAGATCCCTGGGGTACTCCAGCATTTAGTGTGAAGTAGTCAGAGTAACAGCCTTGGAATTTTATTCTCATGGTACGGCCGTCTAGGAAGTTGCAGAGGAGTTTACGAGTAGTGAGAGGCAGATTAAAGTTAGTGCAGAGTTTGTATTTGAGCCCTTCGTGCCAGTGTCAAAAGCTTTTTCAACGTCTTTTGCAACAAGGGCTGTCCTGTTTCTTTGTTTTGTGTTTATGTGGATGTAGTTGAGAATGATGTCAATGGCATCCTGTGTGGATCTGTGTGTTCTGAAGCCAAACTGGCCATCAGAAAGTAGAGAATTGTGTTCCAGGTATCTGCGAGGGCGATGATTGATGAGTTTTTCAAAGAGTTTTCCTAAAGTTTCTAGGAGGCTGATAGGGCGATAGTTTCTAGGGTCAGAGTGGTCTTTATTGGGTTTAGGAAGGAGGATAGCAGTAGCAGCTTCGAAGAGGGAAGGGACGTATCCAGAGGCAAGGGAGGCATTGAGGAGGTTTGTGTAGGCAGTAATGATAGAGTCAGGGAGGTGTTTCAGGATAATATGGTTTAGGCCAGAGGCACCAGGGGCCTTGAGAGGAAGGTGTCTAAACCATATTATCCTAAAACACCTTCCAGACTCTATCATTACTGCCTACACAAACCTCCTCAATGCCTCCCTTGCCTCTGGATACTTCCCTTTCCTCTTCAAAGCTGCTACTGCTGTCCTCCTTCCTAAACCCAATAAAGACCACTCTGACCCTAGAAACTATCGCCCTATCAGCCTCCTCGAAACTTTAGGAAAACTCTTTGAAAAACTCATCAACCATCTCCTTCGCAGATACCTGGAACACAACTCTCTACTTTCTGATGGCCAGTTTGGCTTCAGAACACACAGATCCACACAGGATGCCATTAACATCATTCTCAACTACATCCACATAAACACAAAACAAAGAAACAGGACAGCCCTGGTTGCAAAAGACGTTGAAAAAGCTTTTGACACTGGCATGGTTATTTAACTGCCCAACATTTAGAACTTTGCATTTGTCAATATTAAACTGCATCTGCCACTTTTCTGTTCAAATCATCCTGGAGTGCTCTAGTGTCCTCATTAGAATGAATTGGACGGCCTATTTTGGTGTCATCGGCAAATTTGCTTATGCCGCTATTTATTCCCTCATCTATGTCGTTTATGTAAATTGCGAACAACAACGGGCCCAACACTGATCCCTGAGGAACATCGCTTGTGACGTGCCCCCATTCTGATTTCTCCCCATTTATGCAAACTCTCTGCTGTCTATTTGTCAGCCATGCTTCTACCCAGGAAAAAAATTTCCCCTTCTATTCCGTGTGCCTTAAGTTTTCTCAATAGCCTCTGGTGTGGAACTCTATCGAAAGCCTTACTGAAGTCCATATACACAATATCATATTCATTACCATGATCTACCTCCTCAAGCACCTTAGTGAAAAAAGTTAGTAAATTCGTAAGACAGGAATGCCCCTTTGTAAAACCGTGTTGAGATTCATTAATCAACCTGTGCCTGTCAAGATGGCTTCGGCAATTATTGATTCCAAAAATTTTCCCACTATGGAGGTTAAGCTTATTGGTCTATAGTTCGAAGCCAAGGACCTGTCACCTGCCTTGTAAATAGGTATTACATTTGCCATTTTCCACTTATCAGGCATTATGCCAGTTTGTAGTGACATGTTAAAAAGATTAGCCAAAGGTATGCAAAGTTCCTCTTTACATTCCTTTAACACCCTTGCAAACAGTTCATCAGAACCTGGGGATTTGCTAGGTTTTAGTTTCTCTATTTGTCTGAGGACCATGTCACTAGTTACCGCAATCGTACATAGTTTATCATCCTGTTTTACATAATCTATTATTTCAGGAATATCGCTAGTATTTTCCTAGGTGAAAACTGAGAGGAAGAAGGTATTTAGAATTTCACACATATCCTTATCACTGTCAGTGATCTGACCAGAGTTACTCTTAAGTGGACCAATCTTGTCCCTAATCTTACTTCTGTATACCTGAAAGAACCCTTTTGGGTTAGTCTTTGAATCCCTTGTGACCTTAGCCTCATAATCCCTTTTTGCTTTTCTTATTCCTTTCTTTATTTCTCTCTTTAATTGAATATATTGATTTCTTAACTGTCCATCCCCCCTTTTGATACGCCTATATATGCCTCTCTTTTGACCAATGAGATGTTTTAATGTATTGTTCATCCATTTGGGATCATTTTTGTTAGATCTAATTTCCCTACTCGGAACAAAAGTTGTCTGGGCAGCTAGAACTATGTTCTGAAAAACGTCATATTGGCAACCAAGATCACCTACCTGACCCATAGTCAGGGCATCCCAATTTAGCCCACCCAGGTAATTTTTCAGTCCCATGAAGTCGGCCAAGCGAAAATCTGGGACAGAGATTTGATTGCAGTTATCTGGGTAATTCCATGATATATTGAAACTAAGTGATTTGTGATCACTTTTCCCAAGCTCACCATTAACCTCAAGATTATTAATTAGTGAATCTTTGTTGGCAAGAACCAAGTCAAGCAGATTGTTTCCTCTAGTTGGTTCTGTCACAACTTGTTCTAAAAAGCAATCCTGAACCAGATCAAGAAAGTCACTAGACTCAAGATTTCCTGTCATATTGTTCCAATCAATTTGTCTAAAGTTAAAATCTCCCATTATCACAACATTTTCATATCTAGATGCCTTATGAATTTCGTCACATTTTCACTGTCTACAACCTTTCGACCCAACACTGTTAACAACACTTCCACCCATCACTCTCGACAACCCTTCCATCCATTACTGTCAACAACCCTTCCACCTATCACTGTCAACAACCCTTCCACCCTTCACTGTCAACAACCCTTCCACCCCTCACTGTCAACAACCCTTCCACCCTTCGCTGTCAACAACCCTTCCACCCATCACTGTCAACAACTCTTCCACCCAACACTGTCAACAACCCTTCCACCCATCACTGTCAACAACCCTTCCACCCTTCACTGTCAACAACCCTTCCACCCATCACTGTCAACAACCTTTCCACCCATCACTGTCAACAACCCTTCCACCCATCACTGTCGACAACCCTTCCACCCATCACTGTCAACAACCCTTCCACCCATCACTGTCGACAACCCTTCCACCCATCACTGTCGACAAAGCTTGCACCCATCACTGGCGACAACCCTTCCACCCATCACTGTTGACAACCTTTCCATCCATCCCTGTCAACAACCCTTCCACCCATCACTCTCGACAACACTTCCTCTCATCATTCTCGACAACCCTTTCACCCATCACTGTTGACAACCCTTCCACCCATCACTGTCGACAAAGCTTGCGCCCATCACTGTCAACAACCCTTCCACCCATCACTGTCGACAACCCTTCCACCCTTCACTGTCAACAATCCTTCCACACTTCACTGTCAACAACCCTTCCACCCATCACTGTCAACAACCTTTCCACCCATCACTGTCAACAACCCTTCCATCCATCACTGTCGACAACCCTTCCACCCATCACTGTCGACAACCCTTCCACCCATCACTGTCGACAAAGCTTGCACCCATCACTGTCGACAACCCTTTCACCCATCACTGTCGATAACCTTTCCATCCATCCCTGTCAACAACCCTTCCACCCATCACTCTCGACAACCCTTCCTCTCATCATTCTCGACAACCCTTTCACCCATCACTGTCGACAACCCTTCCACCCATCACTGTCGACAAAGCTTGCGCCCATCACTGTCAACAACCCTTCCACCCATCACTGTCGACAACCTTTCCACCCTTCACTGTCAACAATCCTTCCACCCTTCACTGTCAACAACCCTTCCACCCATCACTGTCAACAACCTTTCCACCCATCAGTGTCAACAACCCTTCCACCCATCACTGTCGACAACCCTTCCACCCATCACTGTCGACAACCCTTCCACCCATCACTGTCGACAAAGCTTGCACCCATCACTGTCGACAACCCTTCCACCCATCACTGTCGACAACCTTTCCATCCATCCCTGTCAACAACCCTTCCACCCATCACTCTCGACAACCCTTCCTCTCATCATTCTCGACAACCCTTTCACCCATCACTGTCGACAACCCTTTCACCCATCACTGTCGACAAAGCTTGCGCCCATCACTGTCGACAACCCTTCCACCTATCACTGTCGACAACCCCTCCACCCATCCCTGTCAACAACCCTTTCACCATCACTGTCGACAACCCTTCTACCCATCACTGTCCACAAAGCTTGCACCCATCACTGTCGACAACCCTTCCATTCATCACTGTCAACGACCCTTCCACCCATCACTGTCGACAACCCTTCCACTCATCACTGTCGACATCCCTTCCACCCATCACTGTCGACAACCCTTCCACCCAACACTGTCGACAACCCTTCCACCCATCACTGTCAACAACCCTTCCACCCATCATTGTCAACAACCCTTCCACCCTTCACTCTCAACAACCCTTCCACCCTTCACTGTCGACAGCCCTTCCACCCATCACTGTCAACAACCCTTCCACCAATCACTGTCAACAACCCTTCCACCCATCGCTGTCGACAACCCTTCCACCCATCACTGTCAACGAAGGTTGGACCCATCACTGTGGACAACCCTTCCATCCATCACTGTCGATAACCCTTCCACCCATCACTGTCAACGACCCTTCCACCCATCACTGTCAATAACCCTTCCATCCATCACTGTCAACAACCCTTCTACCCATCACTGTCAACGACCCTTCCACCCATCACTGTCAACAACCCTTCCACCCATCACTGTGAATAACCCTTCCACCCATCACTGTCAATAACCCTTCAACCCATCAATGTGAATAACCCTTCCACCCATCACTGTCAATATCCCTTCAACCCATCAATGAGAATAACCCTTCCACCCATCACTGTCAACAACCCTTCCACCCATCACTGTCAACAACCCTTCCATCCATCACTGTCAACAACCCTTCCACCCATCACTGTCAACAACCCTTTCACCCATCACTGTCGACAACCATTCCACCCATCACTGTCAACAACCCTTCCACGCATCACTGTCAACAACCCTTCCACCCATCACTGTCAACAACCCTTCCACCCATCACTGTCAACAACCCTTCCACCCATCACTGTCAACAACCCTTCCACCCATCACTGTCGACAACCTTTCCACCCATCACTGTCAACAACCCTTCCACCCATCACTGTCAACAACCTTTCCACTCATCACTGTCAACAACCCTTCCACCCTTCACTGTCAACAACCTTTCCACCCATCACTGTCAACAACCCTTCCACCCATTACTGTCAACAACCTTTCCACCCATCACTGTCAACAACCCTTCCACCCATCACTGTCGACAACCTTCCCACCCTTCACTGTCAACAATCCTTCCACCCTTCACTGTCAACAACCCTTCCACCCATCACTGTCAACAACCTTTCCACCCATCACTGTCAACAACCCTTCCACCCATCACTGTCGACAACCCTTCCACCCATCACTGTCAACAACCCTTCCACCCATCACTGTCGACAACCCTTCCACCCATCACTGTCGACAAAGCTTGCACCCATCACTGTCGACAACCCTTCCACCCATCACTGTCGACAAAGCTTGCACCCATCACTGTCGATAACCCTTCCACCCATCACTGTCGACAACCCTTCCACCCATCACTGTCGACAAAGCTTGCACCCATCACTGTCGACAACCCTTCCACCCATCACTCTCGACAACACTTCCTCTCATCATTCTCGACAACCCTTTCACCCATCACTGTTGACAACCCTTCCACCCATCACTGTCGACAAAGCTTGCGCCCATCACTGTCAACAACCCTTCCACCCATCACTGTCAACAACCCTTCCACCCATCACTGTCGACAACCTTTCCACCCTTCACTGTCAACAATCCTTCCACCCTTCACTGTCAACAACCCTTCCACCCATCACTGTCGACAACCTTTCCACCCATCACTGTCGACAACCTTTCCACCCATCACTGTCGACAACCTTTCCACCCATCACTGTCGACAACCTTTCCACCCATCACTGTCGACAACCTTTCCACCCATCACTGTCAACAACCTTTCCACCCATCACTGTCGACAACCTTTCCACCCATCCCCCATAATGAACCATTCATTGTCATGACTTACAAAATTCAAAGTTCTTTCAAAGTTCCTTCAAAGTTCTTTCAAAGTTCTTTCAAAGGTCTTTCAAACTGGTAGAGAATCTTTATCTAAAGGCAATGACACCAAAAACACATAATTTGAATAACACCATCGTGAAGTTGAAGGTCGGGCAACACTTTGCACAACAGCGATTTTGCCCATTTTGAGGCCTATTTTCAATTATTTTCATTGCACAAAATTACCTCATTTTTAACTATTTTTCCTCTTATTCTTTCCACACGATCGACTGATTGAAAGACACTATCCATTTATCTAGGATAAATTATCCTACAAGGCATCCATCCATCCATCCATAAGTTGATAACTTGGCTAACATTGTACGCATTTCAACCACTAACTCAGTCATTCTTGTTCATTAATCACGTCCCTAGTCCTCTCCTATACAACACTTACCCTTCATTTTGAATCCATTATCACAAAAAAAACTTTTTCTTGGCTAATAAAAATGTTACCATGAATTCTTTGTCATTAGGTCGTCCCAAAAGTTGAAACATCCTTAGGAAAACCCATGAAACAGACCAGGCGTGGAGGGTAGAGCCTAAGCTACCCTACCCTATTCAACCCTACCCTATTCAACCCTACCCTATCCAACCCTACCCTATTCAACCCTACCTAATCCAACCCTATCCTGTCCTACCTTCTTCAGGAAATCGCTAAAGTTGAACATTTCCGTCATTTTGAGGTCTATTTCAGGCCACTTAAAGCAGACCAAAATCGTCTCTATTTCTATAGTATATCTTCCGATCTATCAATTGGCACTAAGAAACAGCCAATAACATCATAAAAAACACCCTAGAAATCACCTCAGCGCTGATGTCTTAACCTAAACTCAAGGTCAGAGGTTACATGTTCCCATCATGTACTGTGTAAGGCAGGATTTTATTTTACCGTATACACTCACCGCACAGACTTGTCCTCTCAAGTCTAAGCCAAAATTTGCGAGTCGCACCACGTTTAAGAACACTTTAATTCACAAGTGGATCTACGTAAACGCAACTGGTCTCAGCCATTTAGATCTGTGTGAGAGACAGCGAAAGGGTTAACGATGGTGATTTGCATGGATAAGCCCTAAGTTATGCAACACATTTTGCGCAGAGTCGACAATTAGTCAGAAGAAGTCTCGTATTTCGCTACCGATGAAGAGTTCTCCCATATATAAATTCAGTAAAATTGCATCAGTAACGGCAGACATTAACTTTAAAAAACAAACTAATGTAGATGGATAAATACAAATGCATGTAATATGATCCTTTATTGACTACGTTTCGCCCACACAGTGGTCTTTATCAAGTTACAAATAACACTTGTTCAAATCTGTTTGTGACATTTTTAAGTACCATTGTGCCGGTGAAATGTCAGTGATGGATCACCTTACACTGCATTTGTATTTTTATCCCTCGTGTCGGTATTTTATACAATTTCCCTCAGTCTAACAATCTAAAACAAGCAACCGGGCCGTGGGGGCGTTGACCCCCGAAACTCTCTAGGTATACTCTCCAGGTATACCAAGCCGGTCATCTGGAAACTTGCTGCTGTCGGTGACTAGGAAATTTGTTAACCTCACACGACGACGTCTAACTCTGGATCAGTATTAATTATTATATTGTAATAAAGTTGGTAGAATTACCGACAATGTGTAATATATTCAAAGAAAGCATTAAACCGATAAGGGTTATGCAGCGCTGAGGGGCAGAAAATAATGCCGGGGCTATAAACAGCTAGGTGGAGAGGGGCTCAGAGATGAGGGGAGAAAAGGGCTGGAAGGGACGCCAAGGGCTATGTGTCAAAGTTTGTATAGTAACTGACTCACGAAATCGTAATGACACGATTGCAAACAAACCATACCACGGGAGGGGTTAGAACCCGCGATCAGAGAATCTCAAAACTCCAGACCGTCGCGTTAACCACTGGACCAGCTAGCCACAATAAGATTCATCCAACTAGGTATATTTATACACCATAGGAAGATTAGTATAGGCACCACTGTGACCAGAAATGCAAATTGTTACAGACGAATCTCCAGCTATCGTGGCCGTGACGAACTCTAGTTCAAGTCCCCTCAAAGCTGTCAATATGACTATCTGGCTCAGTGGCTAACGCGACGGTCTGGAGTTTCGAGACTCTGATCGTGGGTTCTAACTCGCCAGTGGTATGGTTTGTATAGTAAAGCAGTTGCTGACAAAAATTCAAAAAGTGATTGTAAGTCAAAGGCAGGGCCATCAATGGAGGTAAATCCTGCGAGCTCGCTGGTAAACCGGGCAATCCACAAGAAAGTGAAGAACTGAAATAGGGACCTGACAAATCTCACAGAGAGGAATACGGTGTCGTTCCATGAGATACCCATGGGTAAGGCGAGTATGGCGAATGCGGAGACGGGAGAGCGCAGTCTCCCAAGTACGGCAACGGTGGTTAGAAGATGGCCACAAACCAAAAAAGCGGTTTAATAGAGTGCAGTTTGTTATGGTGCATGTCAGACCACCGTTGTTGCCAATGGCCGCAAAGACTGGTAGAGATGACTGAAATAATCCCTGAACGGAACACCTCAATAGAAAACCGGAAGATCATATACCGCTGACCGAGCATCAGCATCCGCCTGTACATTGCCCTGCACATCAATGTGTCCAGGGACCCAACAGAAAAACGACGTCTTTGTTTTTGTTAGCCACACAGCGCAACCATAGTTGAATACAAAGGATCAATGGATGAGGGGAATCAGATTCAGTCAGCGGTTTACAAGTCCTGACTGAATCTGAAATGATCACAAACGTTGAGGAGACATATATGTAATACGAAGAAGTGCTATGAGGATGGCATACAACTCTGTGATAAAAATACTAGCCGAGTCTAACAAACGACCTCGGACAACATTGTCAGGGAACACCGCCGGGAACCCAACACCGTCCTTTGATGTAGAACAATCTGTATAAACAGCGACCACATGAGCATGCGACCTGAAGTGATCGAGAAAAAGAGTGACAAGCAGTCGTAGGTAGGAGAGTTTTGGCGCATGGCAGTGGGGGAGAACAGACACGAAACGTCGGAACTTCCCAAGGGATATGGGAAAAAGCAGACACTAAATGAACATAGAAGGGAGGCAACTGGAGAGAAGACCAGAGTGAGTGAAGACGAAGAGAAAACGGTCGGAGTAAGCAGGGGCGACAAACAAATAATGGGATTCTACTAACGTCTGAGACCAACCTATGCGTAGATGGAACACGAATTTTATGAGAGAGGACAAAGTAACGATGGCAGTGAGCATCACGACGATCAGTTAAGGAAGGAACATTCGCTTCAACACAGAGGCTTTCAACAGGGGATGAAAGAAAGGTACCAAAGTGTAAACATAGACCCTGTTGATGAAGGGGATCGAACTTAGAAAGAGTTGTAGGAGAAACCGCATAGACTTGGTTGCCATAATCCAGCTTGGACAAGATTAGGGTGGAATGCAAACGGAGGAGAGTCCGGAGATCTGCTGCCCATGAACGATGCACATGAATTTTAAAGAGATGAAGGCAAGCTGCCTTCAAAGAGGAAATGTGAGGTTTTCATGTCAACCGGCGATCGAAGAGAAAGCCAAGAAACTTGACCGTATTACATTCTGGAATACGTGACCCATGTAAGTACAATGGAATATCTGGGACAAAAGGACGTCTAGTGAAGGTAATGAAATGGGTTTCCGTACTAGAAAATTTAAATCCATGAGAAGTGGTCCAGTGGGAAACCTGGTCAATCGCATCATGAAGGGTGGCCGCTACCAGGCGACAGTCAGCGCCTGCATAAGCTATAGCAAAGTCATCCACATAAAGTGACCACCAAATATGCGATGGAAGAACAGAAGGTAGGCCAGTTATAGCTAAGAGAAAAAGAGTAGTGCTAAGGACATAACCTTGTGGGACTCCTTCGACTTGAACAAAGTCTGAGGAAAGAGAGGCGTCAACACTGACACGAATATGTCTGTCAGATAAGAAACCAGCAAGGAAAGTTGGTAGATTACCGCGGAAGCCTAAGTAGTAGTTATGCTTCCAAGTGGTGTTATATGCCTCCTCGAGATCAAAAAAGTCTGCTAGGACGGAATGTTTATTAGCAATGGAATTTCGCACATACGTATCTAATTGAACCAAAGGGTCCAAAATAGAGCGGTCCTTATGAAAGCCATACAGGCGAGGAGAAAGACTATTGCGCGTCTCCAAATACCATATCAGACGTCTATTCACCAACAGTTCCATCACCTTACAGACTAAACTGATTGGAGCAATGGGACGATAGTGAGAGGTATTAAGCCCCGAGGTGCCTGGTTTACGAAACTGTAGTACAATGGCAAATTTCCATTGTTGAGGGAGAACCCCTTGCGTCCAAATAAGATTGAAAAGACGTAAAAGAACTGTAAGGGCTGTAGACTGTAGATGCTGTAGCATATGGATATGAATATCATCAGACCCAGCTGCCAATGACTGGAAAGCGGAGAGACTAGCTCTAGGAGAGTGAAAGGTATGTTATATGGCTCCATTCCATTAGAAGAGAAATCTAAGAGCAATTACTCCCTGGTAGACTTACATGCCAGAAACGAGGGACAGCTGTCAAGCCCTTGGGAAACATGAACAAAATAGTTCCCAATTTCCATGGCAACTTCAAGAGGTTCAGCAACACTAACACCAGCAACCCGCAAATCCGGGAGCTTGCCACACAACTGCTGTACAATCTTCCAAACCGCACACATAGGGCAAGTCGAGGTAATGGTAGACACGTAGTCTTGCCAATAAGTGTGTTTAGCGTCGCCTATGATGCGGCAAGTGACTGCCCTTGCCCGCTTGAAATCCAAAAGACGATCTGAGTTCCGATAATATCGATAACGTCCCAACGCAGCACGTTTCAAATGCACTGCACAGGCACATGCAGGAGACCACCAAGGTATGCATGTCTGAGAATGCCTGCCTGAGGTTTGAAGAACAGAACGTGACGCTGCAGTCAAAACTAAGAGGACAAAGAAGGGTCCCCACAAAAAAAAGGCTCGTCCAAATTGCCAATGGGGCATACGAGGTGGTCGGGAATACTTAGTAGAAGTAAGAATAGGAAAGTGATCACTGTCGTGCAAATCCAGGAGAACAGACTAAGCATAATCAAGTGCAACTGACGAGGAGCAGATAAAAAGATCAATGCAGAGAGAGAGAGAGAGAGAGACTGAGTGCTAGAGTCAAAATGGGTGGGAGC
Organism: Cherax quadricarinatus; assembly: GCF_038502225.1. Classification (NCBI taxonomy): domain Eukaryota; kingdom Metazoa; phylum Arthropoda; class Malacostraca; order Decapoda; family Parastacidae; genus Cherax; species Cherax quadricarinatus. Next base: position 40,955,741 of record NC_091317.1, read on the forward strand.
ACCCGTATTTAAATCAGTTAGAGGATGAGAAGTGAGAAGCGTCTCCAACTGATTACCACGAAAGTCACACTGGGACCGTCCCCAATGATGGTGAGTGTTAAAATCACCCAACAAGATGGGTGGCACCAGAGAAGAGATAAAGAATGCAATATCCGAGATACAGAATGCACGGGAAGGGGAGAGAGAGAGCAAACTGTATACCATCTGTGCAAATAAATACGGGCTGCAGTAGAGAGCGAATAAAGATCTGTTGATACGGTATACCAACGTGGTGAAGCTCACTCATTAAATTAGTCATCAGAAATGGGCTCAGAAGAATGCAACAGCACATAGCCCGAAACGGGGCGAATAAAAACTAAACGAATTTGGGCTCTTGTAACCCGACACATACTGGGGAAAATTGAGAGAGCAACACCTGGAGCTCTTCTCGATTACCCCTGAGACTACGAATATTCCATTGTAAATAAGTTATGATTCACAAAGACAGGTATGCCAACAATAAGAAGCGATAAAATATGGGCTAGTAGGGACAGTGAGGTCAATGTGTGGAGACAACGGAAAGCGTATAAGCAAGGAGGAAACGGAATACTGTGAAGGAATAGATTGCTGTGAGAGTTGTGAAAAAGAAGGGGTAGAAGGAGGCGCGCCGGTGTCCATATAGTTGGGGATAGTGTCAAGTGTCTCAGCTGACAAAGAAGATGCCGATACCATGACTTCAGATACAGGCGAGGAAGAGCAAGTAGAGATCGGGGAGACTATAGGGAGCCAAAGAGGTCTGAGAGTATGAACCTGAGAGTATGAACCTGGAGAGATGCGCCGGCGGGGACAAAAGAGTTCTGCGGTGGAACAGGAGAGGAAGAAGGCTGGAATGTGACTGAGGAAGAAGTCTGGGGGAGAGGGAACAGGAGAAGAGGGGACCACATAAGAGGGAGGGTGAACCTCCACCTTCGTGTGAGTTATTAAGGGAGTAAGAACTAGGCACCGAGGTCGAAAAGGAAAACTGCTGGGGAATTGTAAGCACCGGAGGAATGCCAAGAGACTTGGGCTTAAAAAACTGCTGGGGAATTGTAAGCACCGGAGGAATGCCAAGAGACTTGGGCTTATGAGACAGGTTCAACATCGCAGGTGATAGGCGCGAAGAAGTTGCAGGCGTGCGAGGCCTTGCAGAATGAGAAACTAGCGGGCGAGAAGCAGAGGTAGGAATAGGTAAGGAGGTGGGGGTTTCAGATGGTAAAACTGCAAAAGAATTAGAGATGGGGGAGACCCCAGAAGACAGGACACCGAAGGAGCTGGTAGGTGGGGGGAACGTCAAGACTGGAGGTCTCCTAGCATCACTATTAAGATAAAATTAAAATAATATTCCCCATTCTCCCCTGAGGTGCTTGTCCACGTCTACTTGCCCGCTGAGCAAATCAATGGTTTGAGGAACCACACAGCACCTTGTTTTCCTTTATACCCTATTAATTTCGTACAGGTGTGAAGGGCAACCAGTCACTGACTGAGGTAGAGTGTGCGCATCCCTCTCTGCCAGGGTTGAGGTGAAGGATTCACAACTTAATTAGGAATACTCCTGGTGCTAGTCCTAAAAATAGCTCATGTTACCTTCTATTTATCGCATGGCCTTGGGAAGCATTACTTGGAGAGAGGCTCAGGTCTGCATTGGGTCACCCAATCAACTCCGAACAGCAATAACTGGTAGAAGACAACAAATTAGGTCATGTCACTTGAGTTCTGAGTATTAAAAACCAATATAAATTATGCACCTGGAGAAGAGAGGAATGCAGAGGAGAGAGAGAGATTTTGGGAGATGTTAAGTGAATGTATAGGAGCCTTTGAACCAAGTGAGAGAGTAATTGTGGTAGGGGACTTGAATGCTAAAGTAGGAGAAACTTTTAGAGAGGGTGTGGTAGGTAAGTTTGGGGTGCCAGGTGTAAATGATAATGGGAGCCCTTTGATTGAACTTTGTATAGAAAGGGGTTTAGTTATAGGTAATACATATTTTAAGAAAAAGAGGATAAATAAGTATACACGATATGATGTAGGGCGAAATGACAGTAGTTTGTTGGATTATGTATTGGTAGATAAAAGACTGTTGAGTAGACTTCAGGATGTACATGTTTATAGAGGGGCCACAGATATATCAGATCACTTTCTAGTTGTAGCTACACTGAGAGTAAAAGGTAGATGGGATACAAGGAGAATAGAAGCATCAGGGAAGAGAGAGGTGAAGGTTTATAAACTAAAAGAGGAGGCAGTTAGGGTAAGATATAAACAGCTATTGGAGGATAGATGGGCTAATGAGAGCATAGGCAATGGGGTCGAAGAGGTATGGGGTAGGTTTAAAAATGTAGTGTTAGAGTGTTCAGCAGAAGTTTGTGGTTACAGGAAAGTGGGTGCAGGAGGGAAGAGGAGCGATTGGTGGAATGATGATGTAAAGAGAGTAGTAAGGGAGAAAAAGTTAGCATATGAGAAGTTTTTACAAAGTAGAAGTGATGCAAGGAGGGAAGAGTATATGGAGAAAAAGAGAGAGGTTAAGAGAGTGGTGAAGCAATGTAAAAAGAGAGCAAATGAGAGAGTGGGTGAGATGTTATCAACAAATTTTGTTGAAAATAAGAAAAAGTTTTGGAGTGAGATTAACAAGTTAAGAAAGCCTAGAGAACAAATGGATTTGTCAGTTAAAAATAGGAGAGGAGAGTTATTAAATGGAGAGTTAGAGGTATTGGGAAGATGGAAGGAATATTTTGAGGAATTGTTAAATGTTGATGAAGATAGGGAAGCTGTGATTTCGTGTATAGGGCAAGGAGGAATAACATCTTGTAGGAGTGAGGAAGAGCCAGTTGTGAGTGTGGGGGAAGTTCGTGAGGCAGTAGGTAAAATGAAAGGGGGTAAGGCAGCCGGGATTGATGGGATAAAGATAGAAATGTTAAAAGCAGGTGGGGATATAGTTTTGGAGTGGTTGGTGCAATTGTTTAATAAATGTATGGAAGAGGGTAAGGTACCTAGGGATTGGCAGAGAGCATGCATAGTTCCTTTGTATAAAGGCAAAGGGGATAAAAGAGAGTGCAAAAATTATAGGGGGATAAGTCTGTTGAGTGTACCTGGTAAAGTGTATGGTAGAGTTATAATTGAAAGAATTAAGAGTAAGACGGAGAATAGGATAGCAGATGAACAAGGAGGCTTTAGGAAAGGTAGGGGGTGTGTAGACCAGGTGTTTACAGTGAAACATATATGTGAACAGTATTTAGATAAGGCTAAAGAGGTCTTTGTGGCATTTATGGATTTGGAAAAGGCGTATGACAGGGTGGATAGGGGGGCAATGTGGCAGATGTTGCAAGTGTATGGTGTAGGAGGTAGGTTACTGAAAGCAGTGAAGAGTTTTTACGAGGATAGTGAGGCTCAAGTTAGAGTATGTAGGAAAGAGGGAAATTTTTTCCCAGTAAAAGTAGGCCTTAGACAAGGATGTGTGATGTCACCGTGGTTGTTTAATATATTTATAGATGGGGTTGTAAGAGAAGTAAATGCGAGGGTCTTGGCAAGAGGCGTGGAGTTAAAAGATAAAGAATCACACACAAAGTGGGAGTTGTCACAGCTGCTCTTTGCTGATGACACTGTGCTCTTGGGAGATTCTGAAGAGAAGTTGCAGAGATTGGTGGATGAATTTGGTAGGGTGTGCAAAAGAAGAAAATTAAAGGTGAATACAGGAAAGAGTAAGGTTATGAGGATAACAAAAAGATTAGGTGATGAAAGATTGAATATCAGATTGGAGGGAGAGAGTATGGAGGAGGTGAACGTATTCAGATATTTGGGAGTGGACGTGTCAGCGGATGGGTCTATGAAAGATGAGGTGAATCATAGAATTGATGAGGGAAAAAGAGTGAGTGGTGCACTTAGGAGTCTGTGGAGACAAAGAACTTTGTCCTTGGAGGCAAAGAGGGGAATGTATGAGAGTATAGTTTTACCAACGCTCTTATATGGGTGTGAAGCGTGGGTGATGAATGTTGCAGCGAGGAGAAGGCTGGAGGCAGTGGAGATGTCATGTCTGAGGGCAATGTGTGGTGTGAATATAATGCAGAGAATTCGTAGTTTGGAAGTTAGGAGGAGGTGCGGGATTACCAAAACTGTTGTCCAGAGGGCTGAGGAAGGGTTGTTGAGGTGGTTCGGACATGTAGAGAGAATGGAGCGAAACAGAATGACTTCAAGAGTGTATCAGTCTGTAGTGGAAGGAAGGCGGGGTAGGGGTCGGCCTAGGAAGGGTTGGAGGGAGGGGGTAAAGGAGGTTTTGTGTGCGAGGGGCTTGGACTTCCAGCAGGCATGCGTGAGCGTGTTTGATAGGAGTGAATGGAGACAAATGGTTTTTAATACTTGACGTGCTGTTGGAGTGTGAGCAAAGTAACATTTATGAAGGGATTCAGGGAAACCGGCAGGCCGGACTTGAGTCCTGGAGATAGGAAGTACAGTGCCTGCACTCTGAAGGAGGGGTGTTAATGTTGCAGTTTAAAAACTGTAGTGTAAAGCACCCTTCTGGCAAGACAGTGATGGAGTGAATGATGGTGAAAGTTTTTCTTTTTCGGGCCACCCTGCCTTGGTGGGAATCGGCCGGTGTGATAATAAAAAAAAAAAAAAAATAAATTATTGGGAGATGCAGTCATCTACAGAAACAAAATCCAGACTAATTTTATTTTCTGACATGTTTCAAGAGACAGTTGCTGTCTTAGTTCATAGGCAGTTATGTGTTTGATATTAGCAGGTTACAGGTACATATAATCAAGGGCTTACATGTCGTCTCGTGGTGTACTACCGCACACGTCACCATCATGCAGTAAACTTCCTACCACAAGATACGCGTCCAGCACCCAGTCTTACTAAACTGTTCCGATCTTTCACCACAATACACACATATAGTCTCTTATTCTTCGAGTAGGTGGAAAAAAAAGAACAAGGTATGTTTCTCTATGTTGCCGAGATAGTAGCTCTGTCCTGCACAGAAGTAGTGTAACAGCAGAGTTCTTGAGACGCTTGAGTGTAGATCTAAAGCAAAGACGAAGGAATAGTAGAGTTCCCAATGTAAGGCATATGACGAGATCGTTGACCGGCACAGCAGTGTTCTCGTAACGCAGTAGGCGGGTGAAACAAATCAGAAGTGAAGGTACAACAGAGTTCCCAAGATTCCAAGTCTCTTCAGTTTCTGATCTATTATTAGATCGTGCTGCTCGTCTCGTCGAACATCTGTGGGTGACCCAAACAATCCAGCAAGGCTGAAAATAAAATAAAAGGAATTTACGAAGAGTATAACTCTTGTCTATTGAATTAAGAAAGAAACCTAAACATTAAATATTCAAGAATGAATGAAGCTCTATAGTTATAGATTTGATCCCCTCAAGGAAGGTTCCTTGATGTTGGTGAGGGGCTCTTGATTTAGGGAATTGGATCTGTGCTCCAGTTCCCCGAATTAAGCCTGAATGCCTTCCACATCCCCTCCCCCAGGCGCTGTATAATCCTCCGGGTTTAGCGCTTCCCCCTTGATTATAATAATAATAATAATAATAATATAGATTTGATGAGAGCAGGAAGCCAAGTGACTCTACACCGTCCACAAGGGCCCCTTGTTGCTTCTCACCCGGTGGATGAGAGGCATACTACCAGTCATACTTCCTCCACCAATCATTCAGTCTTCCACTCTTATTTAATTAATTTTTCCCTGACGGTTTTATTGATTTAATATCTATCCGATTTTCACTCAAGACGAGGTCTCATGTTTCTTGCAACCTCTGCATTATTAGTGATGATATTTTCCGTCCTCAGGGACATCTTGTGTTATCTGTCAACCAAAATTCTTTCACACCGCAACGTTTCTCAGTCAGTGGACGTTGTCCTGGGGGTTAAAAAAAAATCATCCCTTGGACTCGGACTCGCCAGACTTCTCATTGTTATTGCTTCCTAAATTATTCATTACCATTGTACGTTTCTTATGCCCTTGTTACTGTGTGTCGTATTGATACTGCGTATTCTGGTGATCATCAATCTTGTTACTCCCGTCCATCGTTGCTTCACACTCCTGTGACCACAGCACGGGAGAATTTCTGTGTTCGGTAAATATAACCTCTGTCATTCTCGCCTCCCGCTCAGCAGTGAGGTCAGAAGTATCATTCTCCTGCTGATGTACATATACAGCAAGGTCAGCAGTACCATGCTCCTGATGTACATACAGTGTGAGGTCAGCAGTACCATTCTTCTGCTGATGTACATACTCAGTGAGGACAGCAGTACCATTATCCTGCTGATGTACATACACCGTGAGGTCAGCAATGTACCTCATATCAATCATCAACATCGGGTACACTGGAGTTAGATTCCACTGATTACTCAGTCAGGGATGTCCAAACGTCGTTTTCCATTAGCTTATGAAGACATTTCGGTCTGATTTGGACCATATACAAGTCACATTAACACATGTCCCTTTCCCCCTCTCGTCTATATACTGTCTCCCTCACCGTCGTGTGTTACTGAGACTTGTAAATGGTCCCAATAGGACCGAAACGTCGTCATAAGCTCCTCTCTCTTATGTGAGGGATATTTGTGTGTTGTTCCAGTCACGGTATTGTGCCTTTTTTGTTCTTTATTCTTTGTCATTGCTGACAGTGCCAGAACAGTTTCACATCGTGTATTTCACCGTACGTCTCAAACGTGTGTATTTCACTGTACGTCTCAAAAGTGTGTATTTCACCGTACGTCCCAAACGTACTACGTAAATCCAAGTCAACTTCAAAAGGTATTCCTCACCTTGTAACTCAACTTTCTGGATCCTGTTAAGCTCCAGCTCCTGAAGTGGTAACACTAACCGACTGTATTTCTCATTGCTGTTCAGTTTCTCTCATTATTCAGTATGGTGATAGCTAGAATAAATTCTTCCATCACTTTATAAATGTCGTGGGTTACCAAGGTAATGGTGAGCAATGACATGCAGTACCAAGTCGGTGGATCAGCACACAGGTGCAGTGCAGTGAGATCCTTTTACTCACAACGGAATCAATCAAACTTTTTTTCTAAGATTCTCCGATATTTAATGTTTATAGTTGATGAGAGTAAAATATTTTCTCTACATTCCACTGAACCCAGTTTATTTAATTTGGAAAAATAAAACTTACACAACTCACAATCCAGGTGAAATTGACCAGACGTTTTCTCCAGTTTTTGATAAATGAAAAACTTTTGCAACATTCGGGTATTTTTATCCGGAATAAAGATACCCGAATGTTGCACAAGTGTCTCTTTTATCAACTTGTCTGTTTTCTAAACTATTCATTCAATCCTCTCAAGTTATTGCACACAATCCAGCAATCACAAGGTGATTACGTCGATAAATTTGGTAAATTTGCAAGTATTAAGAGTGAACAGAAACGTTTCATTAATTTCATATGAGGCATCAGCCATTAAAATCTGACGCCGGTCACAAGAGGCAAACTTCAGCTATTGAATGAAAATTACGATGTCATTTCGAAATTAAAATTGGCACAATGGCAACTACACATTGCACTAATAATACCACCTTCTTCTTAGTAAGATACACCAGCGTTGATAAGTCGATGCTGAGCAGAAGAGGCTTTGACTCACGACTCTCTGACCGTGGGTTCTAACCCCGCCCGTGGTATGGTTTGAAGAGGCTTTTTAAAGAATGTAGAAAACTGGTTCAGAGAACCGACAAGTTCTCTGAACCATTTATCTACATTTCTGTCAGACACAACAACATATTGGAATGCCCAACTCTACAGGCATTACCTTCTTCCACCTGTGGATTTGTCCAAGGTGACACCGCTTACGACTGCTTCACCTCACTCGTCTGCGGAATACAAGTCCCTTCTTCGCGCTTATGCTTTTTTATTGTCATGACTGACGGACTGATTACATCAACTCCTCACCATTCTTCTTTATTTTGGACTGATGAAGCCACTGTGTGGAGGAATTTTCCACTATAAAGATACCCAAGTGTTGCAAATATATTGAATTTATCTGGAAACCAAAATCAGCAATGGCCAATAAAAAAATGACCTGAAGGGGAAGTTAGATTGTTCTATGAACGTTCCCACAAGTTATAATTCGTTAAGGTTGAAAATCTGAAGCCGATCAGACAAAGGTTATGATAACAAAAATAAGAAAGAAGGAACACTGCAACAGGCCTACTGACCCATGTAAAACAGGTCCATGCCACCCCCCGGCCTAGAACAATGACCACCTAGTCAGGTCACTTCCACTTAAGGGAGGAGCACGGCACCGGACCTAGTAGCACAAGCTAGTCAGGTACAACTCACACCCACCCACACCCACTCATGTATTTATCCAACCTATTTTTAAAACTTCTTAGCTTCTGTGACGGTACTCGGGAGTTTGTTCCACTCATTCACAACTCTATTACCAAACCAGTGCTTTCCTATGTCCTTCCTGAATCTGAACTTTTCCAACTTGAAACCATTGCTGCGAGTCTTGTCTTGGCTGGATATTTTCAGCACGCTATTTATATCCCCTTTATTTATTCCTGTTTTCCATTTATACACCTCAGTCATATCCCCCCTAATTCTACGCCTTTCTAGAGAGTGCAGATTCAGGGCCCTCAGTCTGTCCTCATAGGGAAGATTTCTGATACATGGGATCAGCTTTGTCATCCTCCTCTGCACGTTTTCCAGTGCATTTATATCCATTCTGTAATATGGTGACCAGAACTGTGAAGCATAATCTAAATGAGGCCTAACCAAGGATATATAGAGTTGAAGAACACCCTGAGGACTTCTATTATTTATAGTTCTTGATATGAAGCCAAGGATTCTGTTAGCTTTATTGTGAACACTTATGCACTGTTTGTTGTATTGGTTTCAGATTACTGCTAACCAGAACTCCTAAATCCTTTTCGCAATCAGTAGTATTAAGATCTACACTATTCAGTTTATAAGTGGCATAGTTATTGTCCTGTCCAGCAATTAGAACTTTGCATTTGTCTATATTTAACTGCATCTGCCACTTCTCTGACCACTGCATCAATAGAATGAATTGGACGGCCTATTTTTGTGTCATCAGCAAATTTGCTTATGTCGCTATTTATTCCCTCATCCATATCGTTTATGTAAATTGTGAACAACAAGGGGCCCAACACTGACCTCTGTGGAACACCGCTCTTGACGTGCCTCCACTCTGATTTCTCCCCATTTATGCAAACTCTTTGCTGCCTATTTATCAACCACGCCTGGAAGATAATGGAAAAACAGAGAAGAATATGGTGACTCTGGCATAACATTTTAAGAAGATCGATGCATTTCAATCACTGCATGACTCGAGAAAGGTACATCCCTTTTTTCACAATCCCAGCTGCCTCTACCTCAATGAATGCAAGACGAATAGTAGAAAGCGGTCATAAAATTTTAATACAGAAAAATTAAAAAATGAGACAAGTGGTATTGATCAGTAACAACACTGCACTACCCAAGGAGTCGAACCCATGCTGTTTTGGCCCGTCTCGTGGTGAGAGAAAACGCTTGCCTTGATGCACCATCGTAAAGGATTGTGTGGTCTAAAGCGTCATGTGTTTCCTCTCACCATGAGGCGGGCCAAAACAGCAAGGGCGTTCGACTCCTTGGCTAGTGCAGTGTTGTTATTGATATATATATATATATATATATATATATATATATATATATATATATATATATATATATATATATATATATACATATATATATATATATATATATATATATATATATATATATATATATATATATATATATATATCTATATGTATATGTATATTTATATGTATATATATATATATATATATATATATATATATATATATATATATATATATATATATATATATATATATATATATATATATATATATATATATATACACTTCTTCTTTCAACAAAGCGGCCATATCCCACCAAGGCAGGGTGGCCCAAAAAGAAAAACAAAAGTTTCTCTTTTTAAATTTTGTAATTTATACAGGAGAAGGTGTTACTAGCCCCTTGCTCCCGGCATTTTAGTCGCCTCTTACAACACGCATGGCTTACGAAGGAAGAATTCTGTTCCACTTCCCCATGGAGATAAGAGGAAATAAATAAGAACAAGAACTAGAAAGAAAATAGAAGAAAACTCAGAGGGGTGTGTATATATATGCTTGTACATGTGTGTGTAGTGTGACCTAAGTGTAAGTAGAAGTAGCAAGATGTACCTGAAATCTTGCGTGTTTATGAGACAGAAAAAAGACACCAGCAATCCTACCATCATGTAAAACAATTACAGGTTTCTGTTTTACACTCACTTGGCAGGACGGTGGTACCTCCCTGGGCGGTTGCTGTCTACCAACGTACTACCTAGGATATATATATATATACATACACACACACACACACACACATATATATATATATATATATATATATATATATATATATATATATATATATATATATATATATATATATATATATATATATATATATGTATATATATATATATATATATATATATATATATATATATATATATATATATATATATACATATATATATATATATATATATATATATATATATATATATATATATATATATATATATATATATATATATATATATATATATATATATATATATATATATATATATATATATATATATATATATGTCGTGCCGAATATGTAAAACTGGTCAATTAGCAAGAACTCATTTAAAATTAAGTCTTTTCTAAAATTTTCTCTTGTACGTTTAAAGATGTATTTTTTTCATTAATGTTGATGTAAAAATTTATAATTTTGCACCAAAAGGAACTTAGAAAACTTACCTAACCTTATTATAACAAGAACAATTTATTTTAGCCTAACCCAACTAAATATATTTTAGATTTGTTTACAATAATTTAATACTAAACAAACACAGGGAAATATATTTTTTTCGTTAGGTTCAGAATGATTTTGGCGAAATTATTGCATACACAAATTTTCACTTGTCCTATTTGGCAAGATGAGCGTTGCTATTTAAGCCAAGATCTGCCTATTCGGCACGACATATACATATATATATATATATATATATATATATATATATATATATATATATATATATATATATATATATATATATATATATATATATATATATATATATATATATATTTATATATATATATCAACAAAAATGCAAAAAGAAGTAGAACAACATATATAACATCTCAGAGCCTATGTCTCGATACTTCATCCAGCTCCCCGGCAGGGGGTCGAGTGCCCAGAATGTTGCTGGCATTTCCGCTTTGGATCGCAACATTGAGTCTCTGAAAGCGAAAGCTAGCCACTCTGTGATCCTGGGTTTCTGTGATGAGTTTTTCACCCAGCTCTTTGAGGAACTTTAGAGCACACTTACCCCATGCTCCAAGGGTCTCCGGTCCTACTAGGATGAAGTTATAGCAAGGGGGCTGTAACTGGAGGCTCCACCCCCTTCAACTTCAGGGTATGGCAAGTAGGTGTCCACCAGTGAGGTGGAACAGGTGTAGTTCCAAGCAATCTGCATACCACCCTTCCAGAGTAGCAGAGTGACTCCATCTGGATGCTTTTGACTTCCGTCAGACGTCAGTATTTGGGGTTCATGTTGAGCTGGGCAACGACTGTGGCGAGACTTCTCTTTATGATGTCATTGATATCCTCATGTCTATCATACTTCCCTTCTGATATATGACAGACGAGACCATGAAGTCCGAATTGATCAGCCGACGCCCTGCCGCAAATACACCTATGTTCGGTGAGTATGGGGGCGTCTAGGCGGAGAGCAACACAATCCGAATGGCCTGTGGGTCGAGTCGAGTGCCCAGGGAGGAATTGGGATCAGCTAAAAGGAAATCTCCTGAATGTGGTGCCTTCACCGCTAGGAGATGAGCTTTGTTCTCTTCTGAAGTGTTGTTGGGTACTGTGTTGGATTTTTTTTCCATGATTCAGTGCCTTCTTAAAGATAGATCTCAGAAGTGAGTCATATTCGCTGAGTGTTGGGTTGCTGAAAGAGGGTGGGTACCTTAAGAAGTGAGTCTTGGTAAAGTAAGACACCTTATGAGAAGATACAGGGTATCGTGGGCATCCTCCTTTCCCTTTAGGTCATTTAGTTTGTCCTTGAGGACTGTGTCGATGGCCTGATGACACAGCTTAAATAGCAACGCTCTTCTTGCCAAAAAAGGCAAACGAAAATTTGTGTATACAGTAATTTCTCAAAAATCATTCAGAACATATCGAAAAATAATATTTTATTGCATTTATTTAATATAAAATTACTGTAAACTTATCAAAAATATATTTAGTTGAAATAGGCTAAATTAAATTGCGCTTCTTATAACATCGACACCATGCCTAATTCTTCTATGGTAGGGTAGGTGCCTGAGTCAGAGCTTACAGTTCACAAGACTGTCATTCCCATTAGCCCTCTTGGGGGGGGGATGGGGGATGGGGGATGGCAGACCAGAAAGGCCTAGCTTGTGGCTAGGTCTAGGGACACTTGGTCCCAAAGATGAGGAGGTACTTGTGCCTTCTCCCATGGGAGACATAGGTCTCAGACACTCCCAAAAGAGTCAGCCGAGGCCGGGCCACCACTTGGAAAAGGCCCGGGCCGGGAAAATACCGGCGAATCTTTAATAATAATAATAAGCTTCTTTTAATAAGGTTAGGGAAGTTCTCTAAGGTTCTTTTAGTGCAAAATTATTAAATTATAGATTGACAGAAATGAAAAAAAATATATATATCTTTAAACGTATAAGAGAAAATTTTAGAAAGGACTTAATTTTAAATAAGTTCTTGCTAACTGACCAGTGTTACCTAGTCAGCACAATACATACATACATATATATATATATATATATATATATATATATATATATATATATATATATATATATATATATATATATATATATATATATATATATATATATATATATATATATATATATATATATATATATATATATATATATATATATATATATATATATATATATATATATATATATATATATATATATATATATATATATATATATATATATATATATATATATATATATATATATATATATATATATATATATATATATATATATATACATATATATACATATATATATATATATATATATATATATATATATATATATATATATATATATATATATATATATATATATATATATATATATATACATATATATTATCACACTGGCCGATTCCCACCAAGGCAGGGTGGCCCGAAAAAGAAACACTTTCACCATCATTCACTCCATCACTGTCTTGCCGGAAGGGTGCTTTACACTACAGTTTTTAAACTGCAACATTAACACCCTTCCTTCAGAGTGCAGACACTGTACTTCCCATCTCCAGGACTCAAGTCCGGCCTGCTGGTTTCCCTGAATCCCTTCATAAATGTTACTTTGCTCACACTCCAACAGCACGTCAAGTATTAAAAACCATTTGTCTCCATTCACTCCTATCAAACACGCTCACGCATGCCCCCTAGAAGTCCAAGCGCCTCGCACACAAAACCTCCTTTACTCTCTCCCTCCAACCTTTCCTAGGCCGACCCCTACCCCACCTTCCTTCCAATACTGACTGATACACTCTTGAAGTCATTCTGTTTCGCTCCATTCTCTCTACATGTCCGAACCACCCCAACAACCCTTCCTCAGCCCTCTGGACAACAGTTTTGGTAATCCCGCACCTCCTCCTAACTTCCAAACTACGAATTCTCTGCATTATATTTACACCACACATTGCCCTCAGACATGACATCTCCACTGCCTCCAGCCTTCTCCTCGCTGCAACATTCATCATCCATGCTTCACACCCATACAGGAACGTTGGTAAAACTATACTCTCATACATTCCCCTCTTTGCTTCCAAGGACAAAGTACTTTGTATCCACAGACTCCTAAGTGCACCGCTTACCCTTTTCCCCTCATCAATTCTATGATTCACCTCATCTTTCATAGAACCATCTCCTGACACGTCCACTCCCAAATATCTGAATACATTCATCTCCTCCATACTCTCTCCCTCCAATCTGATATCCAATCTTTCATCACCTAATATTTTTGTTATCCTCATAACCTTACTCTTTCCTGTATTCACTTTCAATTTTCTTCTTTTACATACCCTAACAAATTCATCCACCAACCTCTGCAACTTCTTTTCAGAATCACCCAAGAGCACAGTGTCATCAGCAAAGATCAACTGTGACAACTCCCACTTTATGTGTGATTCTTTATCTTTTAACTCCACACCTCTTGCCAAGACCCTCGCATTTACTTCTCTTACAACCCCATCTATAAATATGTTGAATATTGAAGAACCACGGTGACATCACACATCCTTGTCTAGGGCCTACTTTTACTGGGAAATAATCTTGAGCCTCACTATCCTCGAAAAAACTCTTCACTGCTTTCTGTAACCTACCTCCTATATCATACATCTGCAACATCTGCCACATTGCCCCCCTATCCACCCTGTCATACTTCTTTTCCAAATCCATAAATGCCACAAAAACCTCTTTAGCCTTATCTAAATACTTATATGTTTCACTGTAAACACCTGGTCCACACGCCCCCTACCTTTCCTAAAGCCTCCTTGTTCATCTGCTATCCTATTCTCCATCTTACTCTTAATTCTTTCAATAGTAACTCTACCATACACTTTACCAGGTACACTCAACAGACTTATCCGCCTATAATTTTTTCACTCTCTTTTGCCCTCTTTGCCTTTATACAAAGGAACTATGCATGCTCTCTGCCAGTTCCTAGGTACCTTACCCTCTTCAATACATTTATTAAATAATAGCACAAACCACTCCAAAACTATATCCCCACCTGCTTTTAACATTTCTATCTTTATCCGATCAATCCCAGCTGCCTTACCCCCTTTCATTTTACCTACTGCCTGACAAACTTCCCTCACACTCACAACTGGCTTTTTCTCACTCCTACTAGATGTTATTCCTCCTTGCCCTATACACGAAATCACAGCTTCCATATCTTCATCAACATTCATCAATTCCTCAAAATATTCCCTCCATCTTCTCAATACCTCTAACTCTCCATTTAATAACTCTCCTCTCCTATTTTTAACTGACAAATCCATTTGTTCTCTAGGCTTCGTTAACTTGTTAATCTCACCCCAAAACTTTTTCTTATTTTCAACAAAATTTGTTGATAACATCTCACCCACTCTCTCATTTACTCTCTTTTTACATTGCTTCACCACTCTTAACCTCTCTCTTTTTCTCCATATACTCTTCCCTCCTTGCTTCACTTCTACTTTGTAAAAATTTTTCATATGCTAACTTTTTATCCCTTACTGCTCTCTTTACATCATCATTCCACATATCGCTCCTCTTTCCTCCCGCACCCACTTTCCTGTAACCACAAACTTCTGCTGAACACTCTAACACCACATTTTTAAACCTACCCTATACCTTTTCGACCCCATTGCATATGCTCTCATTAGCTCATCTATCCTCCAATAGTTGTTTATATCTTACCCTAATTGCCTCCTCTTTTAGTATATAAACCTTCACCTCTCTCTTACCTGATGCTTCTATTCTTTTTGTATCCCATCTACCTTTTACTCTCAATGTAGCTACAACTAAAAAGTGATCTGATATATCTGTGGCCCCTCTATAAACATGTACATCCTGAAGTCTACTCAACAGTCTTTTATCTACCAATACATAATCCAACAAACTACTGTCTTTTCGCCCTACATCATATCTTGTATACTTATTTATCCTCTTTTTCTTAAAATATGTATTACCTATAACTAAACCCCTTTCTATACAAAGTTCAATCAAAGGGCTCCCATTATCATTTACACCTGGCACCCCAAACTTACCTACCACACCCTCTCTAAATGTTTCTCCTACTTTAGCATTCAGGTCACCTACCACAATTACTCTCTCACTTGGTTAGAAGGTTTCACATAACTTTATCGAAAATCTCTCTCTCTCCTCTACATTCCTCTCTTCTCCAGGTGCATATATATATATATATATATATATATATATATATATATATATATATATATATATATATATATATATATATATATATATATGTATATATATATATATATATATATATATATATATATATATATATATATATATATATATACATATATATATATATATTTATACATATATATATATATATATACATATATATATATATGTATAAATATATATATATATATGTATATATATATATATATATATATATATATATATATATATATATGTATATATATTTATATATATATATATATATATATATATATATATATATATATATATATATATATATATATATATATATATATATATATATATATGTCGTGCCGAATATGTAAAACTGGTCAATTAGCAAGAGCTCATTTAAAATTAAGCCCTTTCTAAAATTTTCTCTTATACGTTTAAAGATATATTTTTTTCATTAATGTTAATGTAAAAAAATTTAATTTTGCACCAAAAGAATCTTAGAAAACTTACCTAAGCTTATTATAACAAGAGCAATTTATTTTAGCCTAACCCAACTAAATATATTTTAAATACGTTTACAATAATTTAATACTAAACAAACACAATCAAATATATTTTCTTCGTTAGGTTTAGAATGATTTTGGCGAAATTATTGCATACACAAATTTTCACTTGTCCTATATGGCAAGATGAGTGTTGCTATTTAAGCCAAGATCGCAAGTTCTGCCTATTCGGCACTACATATATATATATATATATATATATATATATATATATATATATATATATATATATATATATATATATATATATATATATATATATATATATATGTATATATATATATATATATATATATATATATGTCGTGCCGAATATGCAAAACTGGTCAATTAGCAAGAACTCATTTAAAATTAAGTCCTTTCTGAAATTTTCTCTTATAAGTTTAAAGATATATTTTTTTCATTAATGTTAATGTAAAATTTTTTAATTTTGCACCAAAAGCATCTTAGAAAACTTACCTAACCTTATTATAACAAGAGCAATTTATTTTAGCCTAACCCAATTAAATATATTTTAAATACGTCTACAATAATTTAGTACTAAACAAACACAATCAAATATATTTTTTTCGTTAGGTTCAGAATGATTTTGGCG
Source organism: Cherax quadricarinatus (assembly GCF_038502225.1). Classification (NCBI taxonomy): domain Eukaryota; kingdom Metazoa; phylum Arthropoda; class Malacostraca; order Decapoda; family Parastacidae; genus Cherax; species Cherax quadricarinatus. Next base: position 40,972,949 of record NC_091317.1, read on the forward strand.
AAATTATTGCATACATAAATTTTCACTTGTCCTATACGGCAAGATGAGCGTTGCTATTTAAGCCAAGATCGAAAATTCTGCCTATTCGGCACGACAAATATATATATATGTATATATATACATATATATATATATATATATATATATATATATATATATATATATATATATATATATATATATATATATATATATATATATATATATATATGTCGTGCCGAATAGGCAGAACTTGCGATCTTGGCTTAAATAGCAACGCTCATCTTGCCATATAGGACAAGTGAAAATTTGTGTATGCAATAATTTCGCCAAAATCATTCTAAACCCACTCTGACACCTCGTCGCGTACCATGACTCGTTGTTGCCTCCCTGACAGGTATTCTCTGATCCATTGCAGTGCCTTTCCTGTTATGTGTGCCTGATCCTCTAGCTTTTGCAGTAACCTCTTGTGAGGAACTGTGTCGAAGGCCTTCTTGCAGTCCAAAAATATGCAGTCGATCCACCCCTCTCTCTCTTGTCTTACTTCTGTCACCTTGTCATAAAACTCTAGTAGGTTTGTGACACAGGATTTTCCTTCCCTGAAACCGTGCTGGTTGTCAATTATACACTTGTTTCTTTCCAGGTGCCCCACCACTCTCCTCCTGATGATCTTCTCCATGGCCTTGCATACTATACACGTTAGTGATACAGGTCTGTAGTTTAGTGCCTCATGTCTGTCTCCCTTTTTAAAAATTGGGACTACATTTGCCATTTTCCATACCTCAGGGAGTTGCCCAGTTTCAAGTGATGTGTTGAAGATCTTTGTTAATGGCTCACACAATATCTCTGCTCCCTCTTTAAGGACCCATGGAGAGATGTTGTCTGGTCCCACCGCCTTTGAGGTGTCAAGTTCGCATAGCAGCCTCTTCACCTCCTCCTTGGTTATATGTACCTCATCCAGCACTTGCGGGTGTGCCCCCCTGTTCTGATTTCCTGGAGTCCTACTGGGTTCCACTGTAAATACCTCTTTAAATCTTGTGTTGAGCTCCTGCCATACCTCTTGGTCGTTTCTTGTGAATTCCCCATCACCCTTCCTCAGTCTGATTACCTGGTCCTTGACTGTTGTTTTCCTCCTGATGTGGCTGTACAACAGCTTCGGGTCAGTCTTTACTTTTGATGCTATGTCATTTTCATATTGTCTCTGAGCCTCCCTTCTTATCTGTGCACATTCGTTCCTGGCTCTTCGGCTGATTTCTCTATTTTCCTGTGTGTGTGTGTGTGTGTGTGTGTGTGTGTGTGTGTGTGTGTGTGTGTGTGTGTGTGTGTGTGTGTGTGTGTGTGTGTGTGTGTGTGTGTGTGTGTGTGTGTGTGTGTGTGTGTGTGAGGGTGTGAGTGGGTGTGTGTGTGTGTGTGTACTCACCTAATTGTGGTTGCAGGGGTCAAGACTCAGCTCCTGGTCCCGCCTCTTCACTGATCGCTACTAGGTCCTCTCTCTCTCTGCTTCCTGAGCTTTGTCATACCTCTTCTTAAAACTATGTATGGTTCCTGCCTCCACTACTTCACTTGCTAGGCTATTCCACTTCCTGACGACTCTATGACTGAAGAAATACTTCCTAACGTCCCTATGACTCGTCTGAGTCTTCAGCTTCTAGTTGCTACCCCTTGTTCCTGTGTCCCCTCTCTGGAACATACTATCTCTGTCCACCTTGTCTATTCCCCGCAGTATCTTGTATGTCCTTATCGAGTCTCCCCTGACCCTTCTGTCCTCCAGTGTCGTCAGTTCGAGTTCCCTCAACCTTTCCTCGTACGACATTCCCCTGAGCTCTGGGACTAGCCTTGTTGCAAACCTTTGTACTTTCTCTAACTACTCGATGTGCTTGACCAGGTGTGGGTTCCAGACTGGTGCTGCATACTCCAGTATGGGCCTAACATACACAGCGTACAGTGTCTTGAACGATTCCTTATTAAGGTATGGGAACGCTGCAGCAGTTATTTGGTTGATGTGTGCCTCCGGTGACGTGCTCGGTGTTATGGTCACCCCGAGGTCTTTCTCCCTGAGTGAGGTCTGTAGTCTTTGTCCCCATAGCCTATACTCTGTCTGCGGTCTTCTTTGCCCCTCCCCAATCTTCATGACTTTGCATTTTGCAGGATTGAATTCGAGAAGCCAGTCACTGGACCACATGTCCAGCCTGTTCAGGTCTCTTTGCAGTCCTGCCTCATCCTCATCCGATTTAATTCTTCTCATCAACTTCATATCATCTGCGAATAGGGACACTTCAGAGTCAATTCCTTCCATCATGTCGTTCACATATATCAAAAATAGCACGGGTCCTAGAACTGACCCCTGTGGGACCCCGCTCGTCACAGGCGCCCATTGTGATACCTCTTCACGTACCATGACTCGTTGCTGCCTCCCTGTCAGGTATTCCCTGATCCATTGCAGTGCCCTCCCTGTTACATGCGCCTGATCCTCCAGCTTCTGCACTAATCTCTTGTGGGGAACTGTGTCAAAGGCCTTCCTGCAGTCTAGGAAAACGCAATCTACCCACCCCTCTCTCTCGTTTCTTACTTCTGTTACCTTGTTATAAAACTCCAGGAGGTTTGTGATACAAGATTTGCCTTCCATGAACCCATGCTGGTTTTCATTTATAATCTTGTTCCGTTCCAGGTGTTCGCCCACTCTCCTCCTGATAATCTTCTCCATGACTGCACACAATACATGTCAGAGACACAGGTCTGTAGTTTAGCGCCTCGTTTCTGTTTCCTTTCTTAAATATGGGGACTACATTTGCTGTCTTCCATTTCTCAGGTAGTTCCCCAGTTTCAAGGGATGTGTTGAAGATTGTGGTTAGAGGCATGCACAGCATCTCTGCTCCTTCGCTAAGGACGCATGGGGAGATGTTGTCCGGTCCCATCGCCTTTGAGGTATCAAGGTCGCTTAGGAGCTTCTTCACCTCCTCCTCGGTTGTTCGTATGTCATCCAACACTTGTTGGTATATTCCCTCTTGATGTTCCTTCTGTGCTGTCTTCCCACAGCCCTTCTTGTCTCTACTGTAAAAACTTCCTTAAATCTCCTGTTTAGCTCCTCACATACCTCCTGATCATTTCTTGTGAGTTCTCCACCTTCTGTCCTTAATCTGATCACCTGGTCTTTGACTGTTGTCTTCCTACTGATGTGGCTATACAACAGTTTCGGGTCAGTCTTGATTCTCGATGCTATGTCATTTTCATACTGTCGCTGGGCCTCCCTCCTTTCCTGTGCGTACTCGTTCCTGGCTCTGCGACTGATCTCCCTATTTTCGTGTGTTCTCTGCCTTCTGTACTTTGTGTGTGTGTGTGTGTGTAGACAGCCTGTACTGTCTGCATAGACAGCCTATGCTGTCTGCCAGCTTAGTTCATATTTTGCGCACTAAAGTGCTGTCCTCTGGGCCTGCCCAAGTTTGTGGGATGCTGGGCCCACACTCTCTCACTCACACAGCGGCCTAGCAGGAAGATACAAGACCTACTAGTTGTCCCTCTCGTGGGATGGCCCTCCTGGACCATGTGCACAACACACAAGCCTGTCACCCACCACGACTTTACAAATAAAGTAAGAAGCCTCCGAAGACGTTTATCATTGAACCCCGCTTGCAGATTACCAATAATGCAGTTTGCCCGGAGAGAGGAAGGAGGAGGTATGAAGTCATCTTCACTTAATCGTCCTATACAAGAAGCATCCTCTCTCAATGAGTTATCCTGATGTTGTGTCTGCACGTTTGAGCATCCAGACACAGGTACAAGCAGGATCTAGCTGAAATTTGCCGAATTTCTTCGAGAATTGTAAGTGGCGTCCCAGTGACCCCATGATACAGCATCCCACGCTGTTCCTCAAGTCACGTGTTCAGCGTCACTTGTATGTTCTGTTGTTGTTCAGCTCAGCACAGCTATTTCAGCAAGCCAGAGGTGAGTTTTGTGGTGATTCCTGCATCCAGTGTGTCTCCATGTGTTTGTGGGTGGTAGAGGAGAAGAGGAGGAAGTGGCCATTTCCTCACCTCGCCCATGCTCGCCCTACTCACGCTCACCCGTCAACCACTACTCACTGCCTCTGCTGTGTTTTCTGCTGTTTTTCATGTGAAATTATTGCCAGACCTGTGTATCCGAGTGCCCGAGGCCACTCGAAGCCATGTGGATCAGCAAGCCACGTGGATCAGCAAGCTACATGGATCAGCATGCCACATAGATCAGCAAGCCATGTAGATCAGCAAGCCATGCAGATCAACAAGCCACGTGGAGCAGCAAGCCATGTGGATCAGCAAGCCACGTGGATCAGCAAGCCCCATGGATCAGCAGGCCAAGTAGATCAGCATGCCATGTGGATCCCGACGCCACATGGGGTGTGGACGATGTCACGTGGATCTACAAGCCATGTGGGTTACCAAGCCAGATGTCCCAGGCCTCATGCTGTGGTCTGCTGCCCACATCACATTGACATCACCGACGATGCTGCCTCACTTCATGACATCACAATGTCTGCCTGATGTAACCTTGAGATGTCTGCTGACATCCCAATGCTGCTGATGTCACCTCGCGACATCACGCCTGACATCACACATGTCACATCGAGTGTTCTAGCAATTATTTCAGTATTGTTGAGAAGATTGAGAGAAGATATATGTCGTGTGTTAATTAATTCCTCTCAGTCAGTGTTCTCACATGTTAGTGTATGGCTTAGTGTCAGTTTTGTGCACAGAAAAGCATCATTTGCTAGTTAAGCCATGTTGTACCACATGTACCGCGGGTGTGTGTAAAGTTTTCCGTGTGTCCAGTGGTCTGTGGCCAGACCCCCGAGTAACACCACTGTGTTACTTAGTCACCCGGTGTAACCGGTGCGTTTGACAGCTGATATTACTGAGACCCCAAGCGACTGAGCCCTCTTGTACAGAAAGCTCTTATGCTCGCCACTCGTGATGTTCTGCAGAATAGTACCTGCTACGATTCCCATCGAAATTTGTTTCACTTCACCTTCAGACCTTCAGAGCGCAGTTATATGTAGAGAAACAAGTCTGGGGACACTTAGACTAACCTCTGCTATAACTCCAACTGCCGAAAGAATGACACTCGTCAAGCCGCAGTTAGCCCTGTTGGCAGGCGCTGTGTCAGCCTTGTGTCACAAGCTTCAGTGAGCAGCCTGCACAAAGAAGATGTCACTTTGACTGCTAGCTCACTCACTGCAGTCTGGTGTATAATGTTATGACTCCCAGAGGTTTCGCCAAGTCGTCTCTGCCACGACTCGCTCCACGACTCACTCCACGCTCGCCGGCAGTGACAGCCCAGCGACAGCACCAGTCGAGAAGTGTCCTCCTGAGTCGCTTGCCAGAAGCCCTGCCCAGTTGCCGAGTTTTGTCGATGCCTCACTCGAGGGCACCAGCATGTTGTGCCCCAGGTTGAATGAAAACCTTCAGCGACTCCTACGATGACTGCTTCACTGTTCCAGAGGAGACTGTAACCTGTTATTTCACAGCTCAGCTGCAGCGATGTCTCCTGTGTTGCAGTATCTGTCCAGACGCAGGAAGGCGTGCAGTGATGCCCATCGACGCTCACTGCTTACGACCACAATGTTTAGCACACCCCACATGTTTTTTTCTTCCCTCCCTGTAGGAAGTTTTTTTTTCCATGTCCATAAGTATATATATGTTTTTTTTTATTTTGTGTTCTGTGCCCTGTTCCTACGAGAGAGAAACCGAGTATTTTTTACCACAAGTATTGTCGCGTCGGCCGAGCATATGTAGGCAGCCTGTACTGTCTGCACAGACAGCCTATGCTGTCTGCCAGCTTAGTTCATATTTTGCGCACTAAAGTGCTGCCCTCTGGGCCTGCCCAAGTCTGTGGGATGCTGGGCCCACACTCTCTCACTCACACAGTGGCCTAGCAGGAAGACACAAGGCCTACTACTTCTCCCTCTCGTGGGATGGCCCTCCTGGGCCATGAGCACAACACACAAGCCTGTGTACCCACCACGACTTTACAAATAAAGAAGCCTCCGAAGACGTTTATCATTCACCCACCCGCTACCATAATACCAAATAATCTCATTAAACGTGTGTGTATGTGTGTGTGTGTGTGCTCATCTATTTGTGGTTGCAGGCATCGAGTCTTAGCTCCTGGCCCCGCCTCTTCACTGGTTGCTACTGGGTCCTCTCTCTCCCTGCTCCATGAGCTTTATCAAACCTCGTCTTATAACTATGAATGGTTCCCGGCTCCACTACGTCATTTTCTAGGCTATTCCACTGCCTGACAACTCTATGACTGAAGAAATACTTCCTAACATCCCATTGACTCATCTGAGTCTTCAACTTGCAATTGTGACCTCTTGTTTCTGTGTCCCCTCCCTGGAACATCCTGTCTTTGTCCACCTTGTCTATTCTTGTCTATTTTCTACTGTCGCTGGGCATCCCTCCTTATCTGTGCACACTCGTTTCTGGCTCTTCTACTAATCTCCTTATTTTCCTGGTTCCTTTGCCTCCTGTACCTTTTCCATTCTCTGGTGCACTTGGTTTTTGCCTCCCTACACCTTCGGGTAAACCAAGGACTCACTTTGGTCTTCCTATTATTTCTATTTCCCTTATGAACAAACCTTTCTTCTCCCTCCTTGCACTTTGTTGTTACATATTCCATCATCTCGTTTACTGATTTTCTTACCAGTTCTCTGTCCCACTGAACCCCCTGCAGGAAGTTCCTCATACCTGCGTAGTCCCCCCTATTATAGTTTGGCTTTTCCCATTCAGTTCCTGTTACCTTCTCCACTTGTAACTCTACTATACAATCAAAACTCAGAACCACGTGGTCGCTAGCTCCAAGGGGCCTCTCGTAAGTGATGTCCTCTATGTCTGAGCTGCTCAGGGTGAACACAAGATCCAGTCTTGCTGGTTCATCCTCCCCTCTCTGGCAGTGTCTCTGACATGTTGATGCATGAGGTTTTCAAGTACCACATCCATCATCTTGGCTCTCCATGTTTCGGGACCCCCATGTGGCTCCAGGTTTTCCCAGTCGATTTCCCTGTGGTGGAAATCCCCCATTACCAGTAATTTTGCTCTCCTCGAGTGAGCTCTTCTTGCCACCTCAGCCAGTGTGTCCAACATCGCTCTGTTGTTTTCTTCATACTCCTCTCTTGGCCTCCTGCAGTTCTGTGGTGGGTTATACATCACTCCAATGACTACTTTATGTTCTCCAGACTGAATTGTACCTACTATGTAGTCCCTTTCTCCAATCATGTCCATGTCTTCCATTTCCATTTCCTGTGTGTGTGTGTGTGTGTGTGTGTGTACTCACCTAGTTGAGGTTGCGGGGGTCGAGTCCGAGCTCCTGGCCCCGCCTCTTCACTGATCGCTACTAGGTCACTCTCCCTGAGCCGTGAGCTTTATCATACCTCTGTTTAAAGCTATGTATGGATCCTGCCTCCACTACATCGCTTCCCAAACTATTCCACTCACTGACTACTCTGTGGCTGAAGAAATACTTCCTAACATCCCTGTGATTCATCTGTGTCTTCAGCTTCCAACTGTGTCCCCTTGTTACTGTGTCCAATCTCTGGAACATCCTGTCTTTGTCCACCTTGTCAATTCCTCTCAGTATTTTGTATGTCGTTATCATGTCCCCCCTATCTCTCCTGTCCTCCAGTGTCGTCAGGTTGATTTCCCTTAACCTCTCCTCGTAGGACATACCTCTTAGCTCTGGGACTAGTCTTGTTGCAAACCTTTGCACTTTCTCTAGTTTCTTCACGTGCTTGGCTAGGTGTGGGTTCCAAACTGGTGCCGCATACTCCAATATGGGCCTAACATACACGGTGTACAGGGTCCTGAATGATTCCTTATTAAGATGTCGGAATGCTGTTCTGAGGTTTGCTAGGCGCCCATATGCTGCAGCAGTTATTTGGTTGATGTGCGCTTCAGGAGATGTGCCTGGTGTTATACTCACCCCAAGATCTTTTTCCTTGAGTGAGGTTTGAAGTCTCTGACCCCCTAGACTGTACTCCGTCTGCGGCCTTCTTTGCCCTTCCCCAATCTTCATGACTTTGCACTTGGTGGGATTGAACTCCAGGAGCCAATTGCTGGACCAGGTCTGCAGCCTGTCCAGATCCCTTTGTAGTTCTGCCTGGTCTTCGATCGAGTGAATTCTTCTCATCAACTTCACGTCATCTGCAAACAGGGACACCTCAGAGTCTATTCCTTCCGTCATGTCGTTCACAAATACCAGAAACAGCACTGGTCCTAGGACTGACCCCTGCGGGACCCCGCTGGTCACAGGTGCCCACTCTGACACCTCGCCACGTACCATGACTCGCTGCTGTCTTCCTGACAAGTATTCCCTGATCCATTGTAGTGCCTTCCCTGTTATCCCTGCTTGGTCCTCCAGTTTTTGCACCAATCTCTTGTGTGGAACTGTGTCAAACGACTTCTTGCAGTCCAAGAAAATGCAATCCACCCACCCCTCTCTCTCTTGTCTTACTGCTGTCACCATGTCATAGAACTCCAGTAGGTTTGTGACACAGGATTTCCCGTCCCTGAAACCATGTTGGCTGCTGTTGATGAGATCATTCCTTTCTAGGTGTTCCACCACTCTTCTCCTGATAATCTTCTCCATGATTTTGCATACTATACATGTCAGTGACACTGGTCTGTAGTTTAATGCTTCATGTCTGTCTCCTTTTTTAAAGATTGGGACTACATTTGCTGTCTTCCATGCCTCAGGCAATCTCCCTGTTTCGATAGATGTATTGAATATTGTTGTTAGGGGTGCACATAGCGCCTCTGCTCCCTCTCTCAATACCCATGGGGAGATGTTATCTGGCCCCATTGCCTTTGAGGTATCCAGCTCACTCAGAAACCTCTTCACTTCTTCCTCGGTTGTGTGCACTGTGTCCAGCACTTGGTGGTGTGCCCCACCTCTCTGTCTTTCTGGAGTCCCTTCTGTCTCCTCTGTGAACACTTCTTTGAATCTCTTGTTGAGTTCTTCACATACTTCACGGTCATTTCTTGTTGTCTCTCCTCCTTCCTTCCTTAGCCTGATTACCTGGTCCTTGACTGTTGTTTTTCTCCTGATGTGGCTGTGCAACAGTTTCGGGTCAGATTTGGCTTTCGCTGCTATGTCATTTTCATATTGTCTTTGGGCCTCCCTTCTTATCTGTGCATATTCGTTTCTGGCTCTACGACTGTTCTCCTTATTCTCCTGGGTCCTTTGCCTTCTATATTTCTTCCATTCCCTAGCACACTTGGTTTTTGCCTCCCTGCACCTTTGGGTAAACCATGGGCTCATCCTGGCTTTTTCATTAATCCTGTTACCCTTGGGTACAAACCTCTCCTCAGCCTCCTTGCATTTTGTTGCTACATATTCCATCATCTCATTAACTGGCTTCCCTGCCAGTTTTCTGTCCCACTGAACCCCATTCAGGTAGTTCCTCATTCCTGTGTAGTCCCCTTTCTTGTAGTTTGGCTTCATTCGTCCTGGCCTTCCTGCTTCTCCCTCCACTTGTAGCTCTACTGTGTATTCGAAGCTTAAAACCACATGGTCACTGGCCCCAAGGGGCCTTTCATATGTGATGTCCTCGATATCTGCACTACTCAAGGTGAATACTAAGTCCAGCCTTGCTGGTTCATCCTCTCCTCTCTCTCTTGTAGTGTCCCTTACGTGTTGGCACATGAAGTTTTCCAGTACCACCTCCATCATCTTACCCCTCCATGTATCTTGGCCCCCATGTGGGTCCAAGTTCTCCCAATCGATCTCCTTGTAGTTAAAGTCACCCATGATCAGGAGCTTTGCCCTGCATGCATGAGCTCTTCTGGCCACTCTAGCCCGTGTGTGTGTGTGTGTGTGTGTGTGTGTGTGTGTGTGTGTGTGTGTGTGTGTGTGTGTGTGTGTGTGTGTGTGTGTGTGTACTCACCTAGTTGAAGTTGCAGGAGTCGAGTCCAAGCTCCTGGCCCAGCCTCTTCACTGGTCGCTACTAGGTCACTCCTCCTGAACCGTGAGCTGTATCATACCTCTGCTTAAAACTATATATGGATCCTGCCTCCACTACATCGCTTCCCAAACTATTCCACTTCCTGACTACTCTGTGGCTGAAGAAATACTTCCTAACATCCCTGTGATTCATCTGTGTCTTCAACTTCCAACTGTGTCCCCTTGTTGCTGTGTCCCATCTCTGGAACATCCTGTCTTTGCTCACCTTGTCAGTTCCTCTCAGTGTGTGTCTGTGTGTGTGTGTGTGTGTACTCACCTATTTGTACTCACCTAATTGTGGTTGCAGGGGTCGAGTTTTAGCTCCTGGCCCCGCCTCTTCACCGGTTGCTACTGTGCCCTCTCTCTCCCCGCTCCATGAGCTTTATCAAACCTCGTCTTAAAACTGTGTATGGTTCCTGCCTCCACTACGTCATTTTCTAGGCTATTCCACTGCCTGACAACTCTATGACTGAACAAATACTTCCTAATATCTCTCTGACTCATTTGTGTCTTCAACTTCCAATTGTGGCCTCTTGTTTCTGTGTCCCCTCCCTGGAACATCCTGTCTTTGTCCACCTTGTCTATTCCACGCAGTATTTTATATGTCGTTATCATGTCTCCCCTGACCCTCCTATCCTCCAGTGTCGTCAGGCCGATTTCCCTTAATCTTTCTTCATAGGACATTCCCCTTAGCTCTGGAACTAACCTTGTCGCAAACCTTTGTACTTTCTCTAGTTTCTTGATGTGCTTTATCAAGTGCGGGTTCCAAGCAGGTGCTGCATACTCCAGTATGGGCCTGACATACACGGTGTACAGTGTCTTGAACGATTCCTTACTAAGATATCGGAATGCTATTCTCAGGTTTGCCAGGCGCCCATATGCTGCAGCAGTTATCTGGTTGATGTGTGCTTCCGGAGACATGCTTGGTGTTATACTCACCCCAAGATCTTTCTCCCTGAGTGAGGTTTGCAGCCTTTGGCCACCTAGCCTATACTCTGTCTGTGGTCTTCTGTGCCCTTCCCCTATCTTCATGACTTTGCATTTGGCAGGATTAAATTCGAGAAGCCATTTGCTGTACCAGGTGTCCAGTCTGTCCAGGTCTCTTTGAAGTCCTGCCTGGTCCTCATCTGATTTAATTCTCCTCATTAACTTCACATCATCTGCAAACAGGGACACTTCTGAGTCTAACCCTTCCATCATGTCGTTCACATATAGCAAAAATAGCACTGGTCCTAGGACCGACCCCTGTGGGACCCCGCTCGTCACAGGTGCCCACTGTGATACATCATTACGTACCATGACTCGTTGTTGCCTCCCTGTCAGGTATTCTCTGATCCATTGCAGTGCCCTTCCTGTTATATGCGCCTGATCCTCTAGCTTCTGCACTAATCTCTTGTGAGGAACTGTGTAAAAGGCCTTCTTGCAGTCCAAGAAGATGCAATCAACCCACCCCTCTCTCTCGTGTCTTACTTCTGTTATTTTATCATAAAACTCCAGAAGGTTTGTGACACAGGATTTGCCTTCCATGGTTGGCATTTATACTCTTGTTCAGTTCCAGGTGCTCCACTACTCTGCTCCTGATAACCTTCTCCGTAACTTTGCATACTATACACGTCAATGACACAGGTCTATAGTTTAGTGCCTCTTTTCTGTCTCCTTTGTTAAAAATGGGAACTACATTTGCCGTCTTCCATACCTCAGGTAGTTGCCCAGTTTCCAGGGACGTGTTGAAGATTGTGGTAAGTGGCACACACAACATATCTGCTCCCTCTCTAAGGACCCATGGGGAGATGTTGTCCGGTCCCATTGCCTTTGAGGTATCGATGTCCCTTAGCAGTTTCTTCACCTCCTCCTCATCTGTATGTATGTCGTCCAACACCTGTTGGTGTATTTCTTGCTGGTGTCCCCATCTGGTCTGTCCCCCCCAAAGGCCTTCCTGTCTCTACTGTAAATACTTCCTTAAATCTCGTGTTGAGCTCCTCACATACCTCTTGATCGTTTCTTGTGAGTTCTCCTTCTTCTTTCCTCAGCCTTATCACCTGGTCCTTGACTGTTGTCTTCCTCCTAATGTGGCTATACAGCAGTTTCGGGTCAGATTTGACTTTCGATGCTATGTTTTCATACTGTCACTGGGCCTCCCTCCTTATCTGTGCATACTCGTTTCTGGCTCTTCTACTAATCTCCTTGTTTTCCTGGGTCCTATGCCTCCTGTACCTTTTCCATTCTCTGGTGCACTTAGTTTTTGCCTCCCTACACCTTCGTGTAAACCAAGGACTCGTTTTAGTCTTCCTATTATTTCTGTTTCCCTTGGGAACAAACCTTTCCTCTGCCTCCTTGCACTTTGTTGCCACATACTCCATCATCTCGTTTACTGATTTTCCTACCATTTCTCTGTCCCACTGAACCTCCTGCAGGAAGTTTCTCATACCTGTGTAGTCCCCCCTTTTATAGTTTGCCCTGTCCCCTTCAGTTCCTGTTACCTTCTCCACTTGTAACTCTACTATATAATCAAAACTCAGAACCACGTGATCGCTAGCTCCAAGGGGCCTCTCGTAAGTGATGTCCTCAATGTCTGAACTGCTCAGGGTGAACACAAGATCCAGTCTTGCTGGCTCATCCTCCCCTCTCTCTCTGGTAGTTTCCCTGACATGTTGATGCATGAGGTTTTCAAGTACCACATCCATCATCTTGGCTCTCCATGTTTCGGGACCCCCATGTGGCTCCAGGTTTTCCCAGTCGATCTCCCTGTGGTTGAAATCCCCCATTACCAGTAACTTTGCTCTGCTCGAGTGAGCTCTTCTTGCCGCCTCAGCCAGTGTGTCCACCATCACCCTGTTGTTTTCTTCATACTCCTCTCTTGGCCTCCTGCAGTTCTGTGGTGGGTTATACATCACTCCAATGACTACTTTATGTTCTCCAGACTGAATTGTACCTACAATGTAGTCTCTTTCTCCAATCATGTCCATGCCTTCCATTTCCTCAAATCCCCATAGGTGTTTTATGAGCAGTGCAACCCCTCCTTCCCCTCTACTCCTTCTATCTTTCCTCAGGATCTGATATCCCATTGGGAAGATTGTCTGTTATTGTCTCAGCGAGTTTTGTTTCTGTGACTGCTATGATGTCTGGGGATTTCTCACTGATTTTTTCATTCCACTCTTCATGTTTATTTGTTATTCAATCCACGTTTGTGTACCAAATTTTCAGTTTCTTTTCTATCATTGTGGTCATGCAAGAATATTGGGGTTAGGGGAGCGAGAGCCTTGGTGGGGGCCAATATGGAGCTGTGGTGTAGGCGGGGTTTGTGATGATGGGGGTGGGGTCAGAATGCCCATAAGGGACAGCTGTTGGGGTGAGGTTTGTGATATGGGGGTTGGTGGCAGAGGGAACAGTGAGTGGGTTGTAGTATAGGTTGCTCAGTTGTGTTGGGAATGTCGCAGTTTGAGTCTTTTGGTGGGAGATTCTGTGGGGTGTGTTTGCCCTTCCTCCTGTGTCTGGGTCCTGCTCATCTTCGTCATTGCTTCTCGTTCCTCCTTGCGTCTCTGTACCCTCTCTTTCAGTGTAGTCCTTTCTTCTTGTGTTCTGTCGCGGTCGAGGTATACTCTCTGGTACCCCTGTTTGTCCCTCAGTCTTGCTTTCTCTTGCAGAATCCTGGTTCGAACTGATTCTTCCTTGAAAATTACTTTGACAGGCCGTATCCTTCCACTCGCAAACCACCCAATTCTATGAAAATTTGTCATGTGGGTCATATCGCCCTCACCTATTGTTTTCATGATGCCTTCAATCATTTTTTTATCCTCCTGTTTTATTTCTTCGAAGTTGTCCCCCTTGGCTTCTTGGAGCCTGTACACAAAAACTGACCTCACCCTTTCCTCCTCCCACTGAGTCTCCATCTGCTTCCTCTGAGGCATTTTATTTCCTTCCATTGACATGTTCTTACCTTCAGTCCCTGTCATATCTGAAACTTCTATTCTCAGTGAACTGTCTTTCATGACCAGCTGTCCCTTGCTACTGCAGTTGGCTGTTGGAGTCTCTGCATATAGCAAACCTTCATTGTCTTTGGACCTGTCATTTGATCTTAGTGTGCTCCTCGTCTTTTCCCTGGCCCCACGTGGGTCTGATAGGGCCTTCGCGTATGGCATGTCTCCTTTGTTGTTTACCGTCCCCTTGTCTGCGCCTGACATTGAATTTCCTGATGTCACATCTTAATTGTCATTTGTCTCTCTAATCTGTTTCAGGCTTTGCAGTTTCTCTTCTAAGCACTGTATCCTAGCTTCTGCTGCTAAGACCTGCACTTCCCACTTCCTGCACTCTTCAGCTATCCGCTCCTCCATTTTCTTACCAAGCTCTACTATCTTCCTTCCCCACTCTTCCTCCCTTTTTTGGAGCTCTAACTCCCAGTCTTTCCTCCCTGGTTCGTCTACCAGATGTCTGGTTTTCCGTCCTCTAGGGCCACCCATTTTTTTTTTTTTTTTTTTTTTTTTTTTTTTTTTTTTTTTTTTTTTTTTTTTTTTTTACCACAGACAGAAGGCTAGAGGAGGGAGAGGGTGCGAGGGGGAGAGAGAAAGGGTAGGAAGAGGGGGAGAGAAGAGAGAGTATGGGGGTGAGGGATAAGACCAAGGGAGAGAGAGAGAGAAACGTGAGGGGGTAGAGAAAGGGTAGAGAGAGGGAGAAAGAGAGGGAGAGAGAGAGAGAGAGAGAGAGAGAGAGAGAGAGAGAGAGAGAGAGAGAGAGAGGGAGAAAGGAGGGTGAGGGAAAAGGCTATGAGAGAGAGAAATGCGAGGGAGGGGTAGATATATAGAAAAAGGGAGATGGAGAGAGAAGCCTATAGAGAGAGAGGAGGGTGAGGGATAGGTTTATGGGAGTGAGAGAGAGAGAGAGAAAGAGAGAGAGAGAGAGAGAGAGAGAGAGAGAGAGAGAGAGAGAGAGAGAGAGTAGGGGGAAGGGGAGGGAAAAAGGCTATGAGAGAGAGAAATGCGAGGGAGGGGGAGAGAGAAAGATAGGAAGGAGGAGGGAGTGAAGGCAAGACCGGGGGGTGGGGGGACGCGGTCAAATTCCAAGGATCAGCTGTGTGAATGATTGGGTGTGTGTACTCACCTAGTTGTGGTTTCAGGGGTCGAGGCTCAGCTCCTGGCCCCGAGTGTGTATGTGTGCGCGCGCGCGCGTGTGAGCACGTCAGTTGTTTATATGTCCCAGAAATACATTTCACCTCTGTGTATCCGTAATACTAATAAGTTACCATTAACACTGAGAGTGTGTGTGTGTACTCACCTAATTGTGGTTGCAGGGGTCGAGACTCAGCTCCTGGCTGTGTGTGTGTGTGTGTGTGTGTGTGTGTGTACTCACCTAATTGTACTCACCTAATTGTGGTTGCAGGGGTCGAGACTCAGCTCCTGGCCCCGCCTCTTCACTGATCGCTACTGGATCCTCTCTCTCTCTGCTTCCTGAGCTTTGTCATACCTCTTCTTAAAACTATGTATGGTTCCTGCCTCCACTACTTCACTTGCTAGGCTATTCCACTTGCTGACAACTCTATGACTGAAGAAATACTTCCTAACGTCCCTGTGACTCGTCTGAGTCTTCAGCTTCCAGTTGTGACCCCTTGTCCCTGTGTCCCCTCTCTGGAACATCCTATCTCTGTCCACCTTGTCTATTCCCCGCAGTATCTTGTATGTCGTTATCATGTCTCCCCTGACCCTTCTGTCCTCCAGTGTCGTCAGTCCGATTTCCCTTAACCTTTCCTCTTACGACATTCCCATGAGCTCTGGGACTAGCCTTGTTGCAAACCTTTGTACTTTCTCTAACTTCTTGACGTGCTTGACCAGGTGTGGGTTCCAGACTGGTGCTGCATACTCCAGTATGGGCCTAACATACACAGTGTACAGTGTCTTGAACGATTCCTTATTAAGGTATCGGAACGCTATTCTCAGGTTTGCCAGGCGCCCGTATGCTGCAGCGGTTATTTGGTTGATGTGTGCCTCCGGTGATGTGCTCGGTGTTATGGTCACCCCAAGGTCTTTCTCCCTGAGTGAGGTCTGTAGTCTTTGTCCACCTAGCCTATACTCTGTCTGCGGTCTTCTTTGCCCCTCCCCAATCTTCATGACTTTGCATTTGGCTGGATTGAATTCGAGAAGCCAGTTACTGGACCACATGTCCAGCCTCTCCAGGTCTCTTTGCAGTCCTGCCTCATCCTCGTCCGATTTAATTCTTCTCATCAACTTCACGTCATCTGCGAACAGGGACACTTCAGAGTCTATTCCTTCCATCATGTCGTTCACATATATCAAAAATAGCACTGGTCCTAGAACTGACCCCTGTGGGACCCCGCTCGTAACAGGCGCCCACTGTGATATCTCTTCACGTACCATGACTCGTTGCTGCCTCCCTGTCAGGTATTCCCTTATCCATTGCAGTGCCCTTCCTTTTACGTGTGCCTGATCCTCCAGCTTCTGCACTAATCTCTTGTGGGGAACTGTGTCAAAGGCCTTCCTGCAGTCTAGGAAAACGCAATCTACCCAACCCTCTCCCTCATGTCTTACTTCTGTTACCTTGTCATAAAACTCCAGGAGGTTTGTGATACAAGATTTGCCTTCCATGAACCCATGCTGGTTTTCATTTATAATCTTGTTCCTTTCCAGGTGTTCGACCACTCTCCTCCTGATAATCTTCTCCATGACTTTGCACACAATACATGTCAGAGACACAGGTCTGTAGTTTAGTGCCTCGTTTCTGTTTCCTTTCTTAAATATGGGGACTACATTAGCTGTCTTCCATTTCTCAGGTAGTTGCCCAGTTTCAAGGGATGTGTTGAAGATTGTGGTTAGAGGCACACACAGCATCTCTGCTCCTTCTCTCAGGACCCATGGGGAGATGTTGTCCGGTCCCATCGCCTTTGAAGTGTCAAGGTCACTCAAGAGCTTCTTCACCTCCTCCTCAGTTGTTCGTATGTCATCCAACACTTGTTGGTATATTCCCTCTTGATGTTCCCTTCTGTTCTGTCTTCCCACAGCCCTTCCTGTCTCTACTGTAAAAACTTCCTTAAATCTCCTGTTCAGCTCCTCACATACCTCCTGATCATTTCTTGTGAGTTCTCCACCTTCTGTCCTTAATCTGATCACCTGGTCTTTGACTGTTGTCTTCCTCCTGATGTGGCTATACAACAGTTTCGGGTCTGTCTTGATTCTCGATGCTATGTCATTTTCATACTGTCATTTCATTTACTGGCTTTCCTGCCAGTTCTCTGTCCCACTGGACCTCCCGCAGGAAGTTCTTCAACCCTATGTAGTCCCCTCTTTTATAGTCAGGCTTTTCCCATTCTACTCCTGTTATTCTCTCCACTTGCAGCTCTACTATGTATTCAAAGCACAGAACCACGTGGTCGCTAGCTCCTAGGGGACTCTCATACTTGATGTCCTCAATGTCTGAGCTGCCCAGGGTGAACACAAGGTCCAATCTTGCTGGTTCATCCTCCCCTCTCACTCTGGTAGTGTGTGTGTGTGTGTGTGTGTGTGTGTGTGTGTGTGTGTGTGTGTGTGTTTGTATGTGTATGTGTGTGTGTGTAAGTGTGGATGTGGTTATGTATACGTTTTGCGCATGTATACGTAAGCATATGTATGTATGAATGAATAAACAAGGCAATTACTCAGTAATAATGGTGGGAGATTTCCCTAGAGTTAACTGAGTATATCGAATATAAATTGTAATGAAAATAGTTTTGAAAACCTACAGGAATATCAGGTTTTTCCGGGAGTTTCTTCTCCCTCTTATATCATGGAAAACCATAGATCATGTAGTAATGAAAGTTTGAAGCTGATCTGATAAGGCATTCTACTGCTGTTGATCTGATGTTACGGCAAGAATTTCAACAGTTCCATTTTTTTTAAATAATATATTGACTAAGTGAATATACTAAAAGTATACATGCGCTACTGTCAGGCATCTTTATTCCAAAAAGTTTCGCCTACACAGTAGGCTTCTTCAGTCGAATACAGAGGAGGTAGCAGCAGTAGTAGAAATGTAAAGACCATGTAATCAGTCCACTACCCTTGAAGACGTAGTTTTAAGGTGGTCAGTCCCTCAGCCTGGAGCATTCATTGTTCCAGACTATGGAACAGAACTCTTCTCCAGGCTGAGGGACTGATTACCTTCTCCTCCTCCTCATTTTAACCGTTCTTTTCTGTACTGGACTGATGAAGCTACTAGTTGGCGAAACGTTTCTTCAACAAAGATTCCCAAACGTTGCACAAGTGTCTCACTCTTCAATTTGTCGATTTTCTTAACTAATATTACATTACCAAGCAATATTTAGTTATTGAATCGATAAAAATAGCAAATTTAATAAACCTGGTAAATCGAGACCAATACAGCCCAGTAACGTGAACTTTGCGTTCACCGTAACACACCAGTTCAATAATTCTGATGCTGATCGAGAGTTGTTTCCCAGTTATCGCGCAGATTCTTTCGAATCCAATTTCCTTTTAGCTATTTTATGTTGATAACTTTCCCATAACACAAAGTTATTGAGTAATATCTTGTATGTAAGGTCCATCAGACATTATTATTGAAGCTGTTTAAAAGAGGTAGATTTAGAGGCGAATTTTTTTTTTGACGATATTTTGCACATAAAAGTAACAACTGCGCAGCCACTTTGATATGATTTTGTTCCCTTGTCGAATTAGGATGCACCTTTTTTTAATGTTTGAATCTCAACAGAAGAGGCTTTTGAAACTTACCAGACTCATTCCTGAAAGTTTAAAATAGGCTCTGTAAGTTGATGATAGGACACCAGAACACGTCAGTAGTTGCATCAACCTTTACCCAGATACAGTGAACTAGCGTTGAAAAGTTGGCGCCAATCGGATAAGGCTATACAACGCTATAAACGAAAGTTTGGAAAAGAGGAAGGAAGAAAACATAAGGCAACTTCTTCAAAGTCTTCCCTTCCTTGATACCAAATTAATGAACTAAGAATTAAATTCATATGTCATCGGAATACAATTTAAAGCTTGAGTATATACGTAACTCAATGTGAATATTGATAAGCACATTTACGGAGCAAGTTGTAGTGTAAACAGACTGATTGATGTTATAGTATTCATGCTTCGGCCTGACTGCAAACACATCAACAAGTGTGGAATATATACACAAACGATGATCAAATTAATTCTTAGCGTGAGGCCAGCCTTGTGACCACCTTGAACACTGTGACTGTCTACTTCCTGAGGATAAGGGAGACAGTGCAATACCTATGTCTAGGTACCTTTACTAGAACTACGACACCATTAATATTGAGTGAGCAAGTATTTAGTAAATATCTAGATGCATTAATGCTTTAGGCCTAATTCATAGTTCTTTTGTTAAGGAAACACATTAATAACAATAACTCTCAAGTTTTCCATTCTCATACTGCATATTATGTGGGGCTCGCGGATTATCTTAGCAGTAGACTCATTGCAGAGAAAGATGTAAGATGGGGAGTTGTAAATAACCAAAAAAGGCACAATACCGTGACTGGAACAATACACAAATAACCCGCACATAGAAGAGAGGAGCTGGAAACATAAACACATGTGCAGTTTAATGTGATCCTTTATTGACAACGCTTCGCCCACACAGTGGGCTTTTTCAAGTCACAAACAGGTGGGGTGGAAGGTACGTGAGTATTTATAGTCAGGTTCAGAATGTTGTGACTTGAAAAAGCCCACTTTGTGGGCGAAACGTTGTCAATAAAGGATCACATTAAACTGCATATGTGTTTATGTTTCCATTGTGTCGGTATTTTATACCATTTATTTTCAAGAGAGGAGCTTACGACGACGTTGCGGTCCGACTTCCAATTTTAACAATCGCCGTCTGGTTGAATCCTCCCTAATACACAACTTTCCTTGTATGAACCTTAGCCCTGGCTTCGTCTCTGTAGATGCCTTCCTCTCCCACTACATTGTAAAATGCTCCAAACTTCAGAACACCCGTGAACTAACCTGATTCCTTATTTTTTCTTCTTCTCCCTCTTCCCCTTTCCTCTTTCCCTTTTCTCCTTTGGGTTGTCTTTCTTTTGCCCTGTGTATTTGTTCTTTTATTTATTTATTTATTTGTTTCCCCCCCCCTCGGTGCTCTTGCTCCCTCTGTGGGCACCAGCTCCCTTGTAGTGCTTCTCTTTCTTAGTATTTGACTGGCCCTTCCTACTCTTACTACCTCCCCGCTACTACTTCCTTCCCTCCACTACTACCACTACTAATACTACCACCTCCTGCCTATATATACCCATCCTGCTTTCCTTTTCATTAGTGTGACTTTGTAAATGGTCCAAGTCGGACCGAAACGTCGAGGAGTTGTAATCAGTTTCTCTACCGCCTGGACTGAACACATCGCCTCCTGGCTGAGGGACTGAATATGTCAACTCCTCCTCATCTTCCTCTTTACTCTTCAGGAGACTGAAGAAGCCACTGGTTGGCGAAGCGTTTCTAGAATAAAGGTACCCAAATGTTACCCAAGTGTCTCACTTATGAAGTTGTCGGTTTTCTAAACCATTAATTCAGATATGAGCAGCATGACAAGGGACTGTCATGAGGGTGATCGACAAAACATTAATTCAGATCTGAGCAGCATGACAAGGGACAGTCATGAGTGTGATCGACAAAACGTTAATGATGGATGCCAGTAATACCTTTTCCAAAGCTTTGTACAATCCGCTCCAGCTGCATATATTCCTAATAGAGAATTTAGTTTGTATGTAAATTGCCCTAAATGGAATAATTCTAGATTAAAACATCTGTTAGATAGAATGAGAGGTATTTACAGGCGTATTGGAAGAGGGAGAAGCCATCTTATTAACCAGTATATTCAGTACAAGAGAGAAGTCAAAACTCGAATAGGGAAAGCTAAAAGATGAATGGAATAAACACACAGGTAGTATCATTGGCAGGAGAACTTGGGTAACCTTAAACACAGATTGAGCGGGTATTTGAATATATGTGTAGTAAGGTGTGAGCTAGACCTGCCTAGCATGTGCCAATAGGCCAGTTGCACTGCTCCTTCAATCTTACTTTCCTGTGATCTAATAAATGGTTATAACTACTACCATACTTATTGAAGGAGTGGATCGGAAAGCCAGTGGAAGGCCTCGGTCAGATGACCAGAAGCTCTAACGACGGGTCATCATCTGACTTAAACCCGCGTCAGGAAACACTTGTCATGTTTCCTGACGAACCTTACCTAACCCTCAGTGTTCTTATTTTTTTAATAGCCGTTTACAGGATAAACATGAGACGCACAACAAACTAGCCGCTTCGTGCCAAAATAAAAACAAATCCCGAGTAAGACAAGAGTAAAATCCCCAAGTAACACAATGAATTGAGTAAAATCCCCAAGAAACGCAATAAAATAGGCAAAATCTCTAATAACACAAGGAACTGTGCAAAATCCCGAGTAACACAATGAACTGCGTTAAAATCGTAATTTCAGGTGACCAGTTCTGGTCGACCATAAACCGAAGACCGAAGTTTAATATCATCTTTTGATATTTAAACCACTTTCTGGAGCAACTGGCCAAGTGATGGATCCCTTAGGTGAAGAGCTGGGTGTGATGATGCTCAGGTCGAGATGAATGTCACAGAGGTTGTGTGTAGTTAGTGTAATGAGGTGAGGCTAGGTGTCCGGTGTCAGGACACGGACCTCTCTCTCACCATACTAATTGCATTGGTAAAATGACTCGTCTGGCAATTTCGGAATGCTGTCTTTGGTTGAGTGTAGTATCTGGTACAGTGTGTGGTGTGTCTGGTGCTGGTGTGGAGTGTTTGTGGTGAAGGTGTTGAGACTGTGTGGTCCAGGTGTGGCGTGGTGCAGGTGTGGAGTGTGTGGTGCAGGGATGGAGGGTGTGGGGTGCAGGTGTGGAGTATTGTGGTGCAAGTGTGGAAGGTGTGTGTAATGAAGGTGTGGAGTGTGTATGATGCAATTGTGGAGTGTGATGCAGATGCAGAGTAGTTCAGGTGTGTAGTGTGGTATGCAGGTGTGGAGTGTGTGCTGAAGGCTTATAGTGTAGTGCAGGTGTGGAGTGTGCCTGGTCTTACGTTTTTTTTTTTTGAATTCGTAACGTAAATAAAAATCGTACTTTCACATTAAATATGGAACGTTAATTAGTGAATATTATTATTATTATAAGGAAGGACGCAAAAACTCCACTAATGCAAAAATATAATATATTAATATTAAAGTAACATATACAACCTACACTCTACAACATCACCTTTACTCACATTAGCTCACTAGCACACAGATACTAGTGAGTAAAACAAAACTTATAAACATATATAAACAGGGAGGCTCCGTGACACTCTTTCCTTTCTGCCAGTCTGTCAGTAGGCAAAAACACCGCACGAGTACTCTGCCAAAACTTAAACAAGCCTCTGCACACTAGGACCTTACAGGTAAACATGCGAGCACTTAAACCGATAAACTAACCTATGGTATAAACTTACAAAAAAAAACACCATCCCTACAAAACAAACCGGGAAGTATTAA
The DNA here is from genome assembly GCF_038502225.1 of Cherax quadricarinatus. Classification (NCBI taxonomy): domain Eukaryota; kingdom Metazoa; phylum Arthropoda; class Malacostraca; order Decapoda; family Parastacidae; genus Cherax; species Cherax quadricarinatus. The sequence continues at coordinate 40,995,416 of NC_091317.1, forward strand.
GACACCTTGCTGCACGTGCTGCGCTCCATAACCCCTCAAGGAAGATTCCTTGATGTTGGTGAGGGGCTCTTGATTTAGGGAATTGGATCTGTGCTCCAGTTCCCCGAATTAAGCCTGAATGCCTTCCACATCCCCCCCCCAGGCGCTGTATAATCCTCCGGGTTTAGCGCTTCCCCCTTGATTATAATAATAATAATAATGCGCTCCATAAACTGACACTTACCACATTACTCTCCTCTCTCCTGGCCACTCTGACTGACCAGGAATAATACACGTTCGGTGTCAGTACATACCCCGGAATTATGGAGCATTTTTATACAATATTTATACTGTAGCACACTGCATAATACTGGTGCAGGTGTGGAGTGTGAGTGGTGCAGGTGTGGAGAGTGTGGTATGCGGGTGTGTAGTGTGTGTGACGCAGGTGTGGTGTGTGAGTGGTGCAGGTGTGGAGTGTGTGGTGCAGGTGTGGGGTGTGTGGTGCAGGTGTGGAGAGTGTGGTATGCGGGTGTGTAGTGTGTGTGACGCAGGTGTGGTGTGTGAGTGGTGCAGGTGTGGAGGGGTGTAGGTTGCGGGTGTGGAGTGTGTGGTGCAGGTGTGGGGTGTGTGGTGTAGGTGTGGTGGGGGCAGGTGTGGAGGGGTGTGGGTGCGGTGTGGAATGTGTGGTGCAGGTATGGGGTGTGTGTGGTGAAGATATGAAGTATGTGGTGCAGTTGTAGAGTGTGTGGTTCAAGTGTGTGGTGCAAGTGTGGAGTGTGCGTTGTGCAGGTGTGGAATGTGTGGTGCAGATGTAGTGTGTGTAGATCAAATGTGTAGTGTGTAGTGTGTGGTGTGCAGGTGTGAAGTGTGTGGTGAAGATGTATAGTGTGTGGTGCAGGTGTGGAATGTCCGGTGCAGGTATGGAGTGTGCGGTCGAGATGTTAAGTGTGTGTGGTAAAAATGTTCAGTGCGTTTGTGTGGTGAAGGTGTGGAGTGTTTGTGGCCCAGGTGTGAAGCGTGTGTGTAGTGCAGGTGTGGAGCGTGTGGTGCAGGTGTGAAATGTATGATGCAGGTGCGGAGTGTGTGGTGAAGGTGTATAGTATGTGGTGCAGGTGTGGAATGTGTGATGCAGGTGTGGAGTGTGTGTGGTGCAGGTGTAGAGTGCGTGGCTCATATGTGGAGTGTGTGATGCAGGTGTGGAGTGTGTGTGTGGTGCAAGTGTAGAGTGTGCGGCTCATATGTGGAGTGTATAATGCATATGTGGAGAGTGGGGTGCAGGTGTGTGTTGTGTAGGTGTGAAGTGCGTGGTGCAGGTGTGAAGTGTGTGTGGTGCATGTGAGTAGTGGGGTGCAGATGTGGAGTGTGTGTGGTGCATGTGTGTAGTGGGGTGCAGGTGTGGAGTGTGTGGTGCATGTGTGTAGTGGGGTGCAGGTGTGGAGTGTGTGGTGCATGTGTGTAGTGGGGTGCAGGTGTGGAGTGTGTGGTGCAGATGTGTAGTGTGTGGTGCAGATGTGGAGCGTGTTGTACAGGTGCTGAGTGTGTGTGTGGTGCAGGTGTGGAGTGTGCGGTGCAGGTGTAGAGTGTGTGGTGCTGGTGTGGAGTGTGCGGTGCAGGTGTGGAGTGTGTGGTGTAGATGTGTAGTGTGTGGTGCAGATGTGGAGTGTTGTGCAGGTGAGAAGGTGTGGTGCAGGTGTGAAGGTGTGGTGCAGGTGTGAAGGTGTGGTGCAGATGTGAAGGTGTGGTGCAGGTGTGAAGGTGTGATGCAGGTGTGAAGGTGTGGTGCAGGTGTGAAGGTGTGGTGCAGATGTGAAGGTGTGGTGCAGGTGTGAAGGTGTGGTGCAGGTGTGAAGGTGTGGTGCAGGTGTGAAGGTATGATGCAGGTGTGGAGGTGTGGTGCTGATGTGAAGGTGTGGTGCAGGTGTGAAGGTGTGGTGCAGGTGTGAAGGTGTGGTGCAGGTGTGAAGGTGTGTTGCAGGTGTGAAGGTGTGGTGCAGGTGTGAAGGTGTGGTGCAGATGTGAAGGTGTGGTACAGGTGTGAAGGTGTGGTGCAGATGTGAAGGTGTGGTGCAGGTGTGAAGGTGTGGTGCAGATGTGAAGGTGTCGTGCAGGTGTGAAGGTGTGGTGCAGATGTGAAGGTGTGGTACAGGTGTGAAGGTGTGGTGCAGGTGTGTAGTGGGGTGCAGGTGTGGAGTGTGTGGTGCATGTGTGTAGTGGGGTGCAGGTGTGGAGTGTGTGATGCAGATGTGTAGTGTGTGGTGCAGATGCGGAGTGTGTTGAGCAGGTGCGGAGTGTGTGTGTGGTGCAGGTGTGGAGTGTGCGTGGTGCTTGTGTGTAGTGGGGTGCAGGTGTGGAGTGTGTGGTGCAGATGTGTAGTGTGTGCTGCAGATGTGGAGCGTGTTGTACAGGTGGGGAGTGTGTGTGGTGCAGGTGTGGAGTGTGCGGTGCAGGTGTAGAGTGTGTGGTGCAGGTGTGGAGTGTTCGGTGCAGGTGTGGAGTGTGTGGTGCAGATGTGTAGTGTGTGGTGCAGATGTGGAGTGTGTTGTGCAGGTGAGAAGGTGTGGTGCAGGTGTGAAGGTGTGGTGCAGGTGTGAAGGTGTGGTGCAGGTGTGAAGGTGTGGTGCAGATGTGAAGGTGTGGTGCAGGTGTGAAGGTGTGGTGCAGGTGTGAAGGTGTGGTGCAGGTGTGAAGGTGTGGTGCAGATGTGAAGGTGTGGTACAGGTGTGAAGGTGTGGTGCAGGTGTGAAGGTGTGGTGCAGGTGTGAAGGTGTGATGCAGGTGTGGAGGTGTGGTGCTGATGTGAAGGTGTGGTGCAGGTGTGAAGGTGTGGTGCAGATGAGAAGGTGTGGTGCACGTGTGAAGGTGTGGTGCAGGTGTGAAGGTGTGGTGCAGGTGTGAAGGTGTGGTGCAAGTGTGAAGGTGTGGTACAGGTGTGACGGTGTGGTGCAGGTGTGAAGGTGTGGTGCAGGTGTGAAGGTGTGATGCAGGTGTGGAGGTGTGGTGCTGATGTGAAGGTGTGGTGCAGGTGTAAAGGTGTGGTGCAGATGAGAAGGTGTGGTGCAGGTGTGAAGGTGTGGTGCAGGTGTGAAGGTGTGGTGCAGATGTGAAGGTGTGGTGCAGGTGTGAAGGTGTGGTGCAGGTGTGAAGGTGTGGTGCAGGTGTGAAGGTGTGGTGCAGATGTGAAGGTGTGGTGCAGGTGTGAAGGTGTGGTGCAGATGTGAAGGTGTGGTGAAGGTGTGGTGCAGGTGTGAAGGTGTGGTACAGATGTGAAGGTGTGGTGCAGGTGTGAAGGTGTGGTGCTGATGTGAAGGTGTGGTGCAGGTGTGAAGGTGTGGTGCAGATGTGAAGGTGTGGTGAAGGTGTGGTGCAGGTGTGAAGGTGTGGTGCAAGTGTGAAGGTGTGGTGCAGGTGTGAAGGTGTGGTGCAGGTGTGAAGGTGTGGTGCAGATGTGAAGGTGTGGTGCTGGTGTGAAGGTGTGGTGCAGGTGTGAAGTGTGTGGTGCAGATGTGTAGTGTGTGGTGCAGATGTGGAGCGTGTTGTACAGGTGCGGAGTGTGTGTGTGGTGCAGGTGTGGAGTGTGCGGTGCAGGTGTAGAGTGTGTGGTGCAGGTGTGGAGTGTTCGGTGCAGGTGTGGAGTGTGTGGTGCAGATGTGTAGTGTGTGGTGCAGATGTGGAGTGTTGTGCAGGTGAGAAGGTGTGGTGCAGGTGTGAAGGTGTGGTGCAGGTGTGAAGGTGTGGTGCAGATGTGAAGGTGTGGTGCAGGTGTGAAGGTGTGGTGCAGGTGTGAAGGTGTGGTGCAGGTGTGAAGGTGTGGTGCAGATGTGAAGGTGTGGTACAGTTGTGAAGGTGTGGTGCAGGTGTGAAGGTGTGGTGCAGGTGTGAAGGTATGATGCAGGTGTGGAGGTGTGGTGCTGATGTGAAGGTGTGGTGCAGGTGTGAAGGTGTGGTGCAGGTGTGAAGGTGTGGTGCAGGTGTGAAGGTGTGGTGCAGGTGTGAAGGTGTGGTGCAGGTGTGAAGGTGTGGTGCAGATGTGAAGGTGTGGTGCAGGTGTGAAGGTGTGGTGCTGATGTGAAGGTGTGGTGCAGGTGTGAAGGTGTGGTGCAGATGTGAAGGTGTCGTGCAGGTGTGAAGGTGTGGTGCAGATGTGAAGGTGTGGTACAGGTGTGAAGGTGTGGTGCATGTGTGTAGTGGGGTGCAGGTGTGGAGTGTGTGGTGTATGTGTGTAGTGGGGTGCAGGTGTGGAGTGTGTGATGCAGATGTGTAGTGTGTGGTGCAGATGCAGAGTGTGTTGAGCAGGTGCGGAGTGTGTGTGTGGTGCAGGTGTGGAGTGTGCGTGGTGCGTGTGTGTAGTGGGGTGCAGGTGTGGAGTGTGTAGTGCAGATGTGTAGTGTGTGGTGCAGATGTGGAGCGTGTTGTACAGGTGTGGAGTGTGTGTGGTGCAGGTGTGGAGTGTGCGGTGCAGGTGTAGAGTGTGTGGTGCAGGTGTGGAGTGTTCGGTGCAGGTGTGGAGTGTGTCGTGCAGATGTGTAGTGTGTGGTGCAGATGTGGAGTGTGTTGTGCAGGTGAGAAGGTGTGGTGCAGGTGTGAAGGTGTGGTGCAGGTGTGAAGGTGTGGTGCAGGTGTGAAGGTGTGGTGCAGATGTGAAGGTGTGGTGCAGGTGTGAAGGTGTGGTGCAGGTGTGAAGGTGTGGTGCAGGTGTGAAGGTGTGGTGCAGATGTGAAGGTGTGGTACAGGTGTGAAGGTGTGGTGCAGGTGTGAAGGTGTGGTGCAGGTGTGAAGGTGTGATGCAGGTGTGGAGGTGTGGTGCTGATGTGAAGGTGTGGTGCAGGTGTAAAGGTGTGGTGCAGATGAGAAGGTGTGGTGCACGTGTGAAGGTGTGGTGCAGGTGTGAAGGTGTGGTGCAGGTGTGAAGGTGTGGTGCAAGTGTGAAGGTGTGGTACAGGTGTGACGGTGTGGTGCAGGTGTGAAGGTGTGGTGCAGGTGTGAAGGTGTGATGCAGGTGTGGAGGTGTGGTGCTGATGTGAAGGTGTGGTGCAGGTGTAAAGGTGTGGTGCAGATGAGAAGGTGTGGTGCAGGTGTGAAGGTGTGGTGCAGGTGTGAAGGTGTGGTGCAGGTGTGAAGGTGTGGTGCAGGTGTGAAGGTGTGGTGCAGGTGTGAAGGTGTGGTGCAGGTGTGAAGGTGTGGTGCAGATGTGAAGGTGTGGTGCAGGTGTGAAGGTGTGGTGCAGGTGTGAAGGTGTGGTGCAGATGTGAAGGTGTGGTGCAGATGTGAAGGTGTGGTGCAGGTGTGAAGGTGTGGTGCAGGTGTGAAGGTGGGGTGCAGGTGTGGTGCTGATGTGAAGGTGTGGTGCAGGTGTGAAAGGTGTGGTGCAGGTGTGAAGGTGTGGGGCAGGTGCAAGAAGGTGTGGTGCAGGTGTGAAGGTGTGGTGATGTGAAGGTGTGGTGCAGGTGTGAAGGTGTGAAGGTGTGGTGCAGGTGTGAAGGTGTGGTGCAGGTGTGAAGGTGTGAAGGTGTGGTGCAGATGAGAAGGTGTGGTGCAGGTGTGAAGGTGTGGAGCAAGTGTGAAGGTGTGGTGCAGGTGTAGATGTGAAGGTGTGGTGCAGGTGTGAAGGTGTGGTGTTGATGTGAAGGTGTGGTGCAGGTGTGAAGGTGTGGTGCAGATGTGAATGTGAAGGTGTGGTGCAGATGTGAGGTGTGGTGAGGTGTGAAGGTGTGGTGCAGGTGTGAAGGTGTGGTGCAAGGTATGTGCAGGTGTGAAGGTGTGGTGCAGGTGTGAAGGTGTGGTGCAGAAGGTGTGGTGCAGGTGTGAAGGTGTGGTGCAGGTGTGAAGGTGTGGTGCAGGTGTGAAGGTGTGGTGCAGGTGTGAAGGTGTGGTGCAGGTGTGAAGGTGTGGTGCAGGTGTGAAGGTATGGTGCAGGAGGTGTGAAGGTGTGGTGCAGATGTGAAGGTGTGGTGCAGGTGTGAAGGTATGGTGCAGTGTGAAGGTGTGGTGCAGGTGTGAAGGTGTGGTGCAGATGTGAAGGTGTGGTGCAAAGGTGTGGTGCAGGTGTGAAGGTGTGGTGCAGGTGTGAAGGTGTGGTGCAGGTGTGAAGGTGTGGTACAGATGTGAAGGTGTGGTGCAGGTGTGAAGGTGTGGTGCAGGTGTGGGTGTGGTGCAGGTGTGGTGCTGATGTGAAGGTGTGGTGCAGGTGAGGTGTGAAGGTGTGGTGCAGATGTGAAGGTGTGGTGCAGGTGTGAAGGTGTGGTGCAGGTGTGAAGGTGTGGGGCAGAAAGGTGTGAAGGTGCAAGGTGTGTGGTGCAGGTGTGAAGGTGAGAGTGTGTGGTGAAGGTGTGAAGGTGTGGTGCAGGTGTGAAGGTGTGGTGCTGATGTGAAGGTGTGGTGCAGGTGTGAAGGTGTGGTGCAGGTGTGAATGTGTGGTGCAAGCTGTGGTGCAGGTGTGAAGGTGTTGTGAAGGTGTGAGGTGTGAAGGTGTGGTGCAGATGTGAAGGTGTGGTGCAGGTGTGAAGGTGTGGTGCAGATGTGAAGGTGTGGTGCAGGTGTGAAGGTGTGGTGCAGGTGTGAAGGTGTGGTGCAGATGTGAAGGTGTGGTGCAGGTGTGAAGGTGTGGTGCAGATGTGAAGGTGTGGTGCAGGTGTGAAGGTGTGGTGCAGATGTGAAGGTGTGGTGCAGGTGTGAAGGTGTGGTGCAGATGTGAAGGTGTGGTGCAGGTGTGAAGGTGTGGTGCAGGTGTGAAGGTATGGTGCAGGTGTGAAGGTGTGGTGCAGATGTGTCAATACTGAGACAGCTTCAAATACCAGCCTAACAGTGTTTTCCTTTCATCTAATCTCCTGGCCTCTGCCACTCACCAACTGTATCTCATCATCCCCAGTTTCCCTCTCTCTTTCTCTCTCTCTCTCTCTCTCTCTCTCTCTCTCTCTCTCTCTCTCTCTCTCTCTCTCTCTCTCTCTCTCTCTCTCTCTCTCTCTCTCTCTCTCTCTCTCTCTCTCTCTCTCTCTCTCCCTCTCTCTCTCTCTCTTTAGAAGGGTCTCTCTCTCTTTCATTTTTCCATTTTCTCTGTTTCTTCCTCTTCTCTCTTATTCAGTTTATTTCATCCCTCAGTTGTACGAATCATCATTTCACATTACTTTTTCAACTTTTTTTTAAAGCCATCTAATGTCTTCTGATCATTTGCTGTTTCCCTGTTTATTCAAATCTTCTATCACCTTTTATTTTTCCACGACGATCACTTATTAATTCCTTCTATTACAAGTTCCTTATTCTGAGCATCCTTCCAGTGACTGTCTTCGTGTCATCAATGTTGTTGATGTTAGATGTTGACACATCATTCATGCATCAACACTTCTGGATGTGATGGATCTTCAACGAATTATCTTTATAAAGATAGAGAGAATATTACGAAACAATAAGCAGATGACATCCCACTTAGAATAATAATATCTATTAAAGAAATCTCATACCTGGTTGGAGTTCCTCTCACATTTCTTGTCAAAATATGTTGTTGTCTCATACTTCTTAACAATAAGAAATATATATATATATATATATATATATATATATATATATATATATATATATATATATATATATATATATATATATATATATATGTCGTGCCGAATAGGCAGAACTTGCGATCTTGGCTTAAATAGCAACGCTCATCTTGCCATATAGGACAAATGAAAATTTGTGTATGCAATAATTTCGCCAAAATCATTCTGAACCTAACGAAAAAAATATATTTCACTGTGTTTGTTTAGTATTAAATTATTGTAAACAAATCTAAAATATATTTAGTTGGGTTAGGCTAAAATAAATTGCGCTTGTTATAATAAGGTTAGGTAAGTTTTCTAAGTTTCTTTTGGTGCAAAATTATAAATTTTTACATCAACATTAATGAAAAAAATATATCTTAAAACGTATAAGAGAAAATTTTAGAAACGGCTTAATTTTAAATGAGTTCTTGCTAATTGACCAGTTTTACATATTCGGCACGACATATGTATATATATATATATATATATATATATATATATATATATATATATATATATATATATATATATATATATATATATATATATATATATATATATATATATATATATATATATATATATATATATATATATATATATATATATATATATATATATATATATACATATATATGAAAGCTGGCTGCCTTGGATTAAAAGTCCAGCGCAAGCTGGGCGCCAAGGTATTGGTCCAGTGTGGTGAGAATGGTAAAACACTGCGTACCTTGTTCCAAGTTTCGTAGGTTCGAGTCTCCTTCGGCCACACACACACACACACATATTGTGTGTGTGTGTGTGTGTGTGTGTGTGTGTGGAGGAGCAATAAAACACCAACATGTAGACAAATTGCCCCATGTTTATTATTTTGAGAATCGCAGATGGTGTTATTATCAAAACAAGAAATTAGATAATATAACATTAAAATACAATTATTAAAAAAAAGGTCCCGAAATATTCAAATATTTACGAATGCTTGATGTTTTAACCTTTAATAAAGATGAATACTCAGCAAGAAGGACAAGATAAAAATGGCATAATAGAGATGGAAGAGTAAGACTTTTTGCAGAGAAGTTGGGTTGACAATTAATGGACACTGAGTAATGGTCTTAGTCTCACTGTAAGCAGACTCTCCACAGGGCCACGTCGTCATAGCAACTGGCTAAAGTAGAGAAACCATTCCCCCCTCATCAGGTGGTCACAGAGACGTGGCCTGCTTAACTCAGACTTATCAGGTGGTCACAGAGACGTGGCCTGCTTAACTCAGACTCATCTGGTGGTCACAGAGACGTGGCCTGCTTAACTCAGACTTATCAGGTGGTCACAGAGACGTGGCCTGCTTAACTCAGACTCATCTGGTGGTCACAGAGACGTGGCCTGCTTAACTCAGACTCATCAGGTGGTCACAGAGACGTGGCCTGCTTAACTCAGACTTATCAGGTGGTCACAGAGACGTGGCCTGCTTAACTCAGACTTATCAGGTGGTCACAGAGACGTGGCCTGCTTAACTCAGACTTATCAGGTGGTCACAGAGACGTGGCCTGCTTAACTCAGACTCATCAGGTGGTCACAGAGACGTGGCCTGCTTAACTCAGACTCATCAGGTGGTCACAGAGACGTGGCCTGCTTAACTCAGACTTATCAGGTGGTCACAGAGACGTGGCCTGCTTAACTCAGACTCATCAGGTGGTCACAGAGACGTGGCCTGCTTAACTCAGACTCATCAGGTGGTCACAGAGACGTGGCCTGCTTAACTCAGACTCATCAGGTGGTCACAGAGACGTGGCCTGCTTAACTCAGACTCATCAGGTGGTCACAGAGACGTGGCCTGCTTAACTCAGACTCATCAGGTGGTCACAGAGACGTGGCCTGCTTAACTTAGACTCATCAGGTGGTCACAGAGACGTGGCCTGCTTAACTCAGACTCATCAGGTGGTCACAGAGACGTGGCCTGCTTAACTAAGACTCATCAGGTGGTCACAGAGACGTGGCCTGCTTAACTTAGACTCATCAGGTGGTCACAGAGACTTGGTCTGCTTAATTAACTCAGACTCATCAGGTGGTCACAGAGACGTGGCCTGCTTAACTCAGACTCATCAGGTGGTCACAGAGACGTGGCCTGCTTAACTTAGACTCATCAGGTGGTCACAGAGACGTGGCCTGCTTAACTCAGACTCATCAGGTGATCACAGAGACGTGGCCTGCTTAACTCAGACTCATCAGGTGATCACAGAGACGTGGCCTGCTTAACTCAGACTCATCTGGTGGTCACAAACAGAGACGTGGCCTGCTTAACTCAGACTCATCTGGTGGTCACAAACAGAGACCTGACCTGCTTAAATCAGGCTCATAAGGTTATTGGGTTGAATCTGTGCCCTTTGCAGTAAATATTTACGTATTTACCTGACCTTTCAAAGCGCAACATCCTCACCTCTTTTTCAGAGTGCTGACACTGTACGTCCAAGTTTCAGGACTCGAGCGGGTAATCGATTTTCCTGATTCTCAGGTTTATCTAGAGATACGGGGAAACCAGTTAGCTGGACTTGAATCCTGGCGGTGGTAAATACAATACTTGCTCTATGAAGGAGGAATGTGACGTTGCATTTTGGAGAGCCATTTGAATTATAATGCAGATGCCTGGGGTACGGAAGCTAATGCTTGCTTAGCTTTGCTCCAGTGATCCTCCATTCTTATGTTCTTAAATATTTATCAGTTTCTCCCACATATATCGTCTTTGAACTTTTTTCTTTTTTTTTTTTTTGCAAAGAAGCAAATACTCGCACATGTCAAAGTTGTCATTTGTGTTTGTTCAGACTACTGACTTAATAATTATTATAGTATCTGCATGACACATTGACGCCTTCTTGATCCCACAAGTCTGTTATTTCTTGCAGCTCTTCATTATAAAGTAGTATTAGGCATTTACTGAAGGTTTTGTGTGAGATTCTGAACTTTATAATCAGTTTTTATGCAGTAGAGGGAACTAGCGAGATCAAACACTGAGAATAATGTACATCCTTGAAAATATTCAGTTTTTGTATTTAAATATCTATATTCAGTAACTTTGATGACGGAGTCGATTAATTCTTACGAACATCAATGAAATTACTTACTACTTAACTTCTTAGTAATAAGAACTAGTGCTCGCATGAGCTCCAGTGAGAGGTTTTTTTTTTTGTATTACCATCGACCCGATTGATAAGAGCATCAGTACAAGAGAGGTTGCATTCGGTTGATCATGCAAGACCGACAAAATTATAACAACACGTAGCAACACTTGCCATGGGTTCAAGCCCCACCCGTTCCGTGATTTATTTAACTATACATATTTAAATTTCATAGGAAGATATAAATCGTTGACATTAAAATAGCCTGTCAGATAATTTCAGATGAGGACACTGGAAAGCTTACAGGATGACCAGGGAAGGTTGATGTGGTCGGAGAACTGGCAGTGTTAGTTCAGTACTGTCAAATGTAAGGTTCTAATCCTAGGAAAAGACAATAGCTATGATATTTATAAGCTAAGCAATGTAGAGCTTAGTAAAACTGAATACGAATAAGATTTAGGAGTTTTAGTTAGCAGTAATTTGAAGCCAAGACAACAGTGCAGAAGTGTTCGCAATAAGGCTTATATAATTCTTGGCCTTACATCAGCAAGTATAAATAACAGAAGCCTTAAGATTATGCCTCCACTTTTAATATCTCTTGTCAGGTTTCATTTAGATTACTGTCCTCAGGTCCGGTTTCCAAATTACAGAATGGACACCAATCCACTGAAAATATTCAATATAGAGATGGATGACGAAAATGATCTCGTGTATTAGAAATCATTTCTATAAATACAAGCTGAAAGTACTGAATTTGTGCACTCGGGAAAGATGTGGAATTAAGGGAGATATGACAGAAGTACAAGTGGAAAATATGAATCAATAAAGAGGATATAATCAACGTACTGAAAGTATCTAACCAAATATTATTCTAATCAAAAAGAAGCGCTAAACCTGGTGTCTAGCCAAGCCTGGACTCGTAGCAATGGATTTACGTTAAACAAAATTAGATTCAGATAAAATATAGGACGTTCTTGCTGCATATTAGTGAGACAAACTCTCAAGTACCGTCACTGAAGAGAAAAATTTGAGTACCTTTAGATACAGGTTTGACAGATATATGAGTGGGTGTGGCTGGACGCGAGTTGAACCTACCAAACATGGGCTAATAGGCCTACTGTAATGTTGTTCTTTCTTATATTATTATCCATCAAAATAATTAACAATGTTACCCTATTGTCCACACTGTGAATACAACAGCTACTTATTTTAGGTCGCAAATAACCCGCACTTACTAAAGGAAGCGTGTGAAGACGTTTTGGTCCGTTCTGGACCAAACGTCCAATTACAACTGGTAAAAACTGGTAAAAAAAAGGTAACACAGACGAAAAGACAGAAGGGAAATGGAAGAAGGGAGCAGTAGCAGTGTTAACTGTGAACAATGGTTCAGGACCAGCACAATCGTCAGTTATTTGTGAATTGTTCCAACAACGGTATTGCCTTTTCTTTACATATCTCAGACAAATTTGACCCAGAAGCATGTCTGTGGCAATTTCTCAGTTTCAAAATATTCCATAAATAAATTAGTTAAGATTTTATGGCTGCGACTGCATTTTGTAAACGGTTAGTGTGATGAACTGCCCGTTGTGGTCTCCGGAGATGATGAGTCTGCGGTTGGTGAATAGATTGTGTGGTCGGTTCTTAAAGTCCCTGCTTAGTACTCTGCTGGTCGAGGTGTGAACAGTAATGAAAGTTGTAGAGAAGAACTGTGTAGGACTTACCTCGACCTTCACTAGATAAAGCTTATTATTAAAGGACCACTCCATCCTCCCCGTCCCCCCACTCACCTCGACCTTCACTAGATAAAGCTTATTATTAAAGGACCACTCCAACCTCCCCGTCCCCCACTCACCTCGACCTTCACTAGATAAAGCTTATTATTAAAGGACCACTCCATCCTCCCCGTCCCCCCACTCTAGCAATTTAATGTTCAAGGGGCGCCACTCCACCAGTGGCCGGTTATATAAATATTGTAGAGATTTCCTTTCTTCTCAAGAGAAAATTTTTACGAAGTTCCATCCTGCTCCCTGTAGGGCGAGACTGATGATGGGCATCAAATGCCTCATCACCAGGAAATTTTAAAGTTTTAGGCATATAACGTACCTTTGTATAATCTATATAGTCTTTTCCTGAAGTTCTCAGAGTTAATAATTACGCATAGGTGTAATTATGAGGGTGTCATGATAGATGAGTGGATGATACTTCTAGGGACTCCATGTAGAGGTTATTTAGGATGGCATTAATGAGTGATTACACAGCCATTCAAAATTTATGTATGGAAAAAAACATTGGTTTATTGAATAATAAAATATTCATAAGGGTGTGGAAAAGCCAGAGCTGGTAGTGGTTGTTTCACATTTGTTGTCTCTTCCAATGTAACAATGTAACAATGTAACAATGCTATAACTTAGTCAGTAGGAAACCCGGTTAAGAGTGACATGATACCCACGTTGTTTAGTTTTTATTTTCTTCTTCAATGACGATTTAGTCTTGTTGAGTAAGACTCTTGTATGGTGAAGGAGTGATTGGGACAAGTGATCAGCGAGAAAGCTTGTTTAGCAGGAATGTTTACTAGAATGTTTAGAGTACTACCAGTACCATATTTTAAAATGGAATATATCGACAGAGACAAGTATTATTATTTCAAGCACTTTCATGATCTTTCATATTATCAAGGAATAATAAGAGTAATGAAACTACAGAAATTTTATATTGCAGAGATGTGACCTTATAAAGACAGTGAATTTTGTTCGTTACCTCACTCACTGAGAGTTGCAGAACGCATTTCCATTATTCTGACATTTTAGCCATTTTAAGAGTGACATGTCGGGTCAAGGTGAATGTGTTTGTCAACATAGTTTATAATCCTCATGAATTTTCGTTTATGAATGAATCTAGTTTATACAATCCTGAACTTGTATTCAAAATGAAAAATTTACTATTTCAACCACTAATTCGCTTCCTACAACATTCTCAATTTTTAAACACTCCATTGGTTTAAAAGACTAAAAAAAATTGTAAGAAGCAAATCACTGGCTAAATTATATATATATATATATATATATATATATATATATATATATATATATATATATATATATATATATATATATATATATATATTTATTTATTTATTATTAACACACTGGCCGATTCCCACCAAGGCAGGGTGGCCCGAAAAAGAAAAACTTTCACCATCATTCACTCCATCAATGTCTTGCCAGAAGGGTGCTTTACACTACAGTTTTTAAACTGCAACATTAACACCCCTCCTTCAGAGTGCAGGCACTGTACTTCCCATCTCCAGGACTCAAGTCCGGCCTGCCGGTTTCCCTGAACCCCTTCATAAATGTTACTTTGCTCACACTCCAACAGCACGTCAAGTATTAAAAACCATTTGTCTCCATTCACTCCTATCAAACACGCTCACGCATGCCCGCTGGAAGTCCAAGCACCTCGCACACAAAACCTCCTTTACCCCCTCCCTCCAACCTTTCCTAGGCCGACCCCTACCCCGCGTTCCTTCCACTACAGACTGATACACTCTTGAAGTCATTCTGTTTAGCTCCATTCTCTCTACATATCCAAACCACCTCAACAACCCTTCCTCAGCCCTCTGGACAACAGTTTTGGCAATCCCGCACCTCCTCCTAACTTCCAAACTACGAATTCTCTGCATTATATTCACACCACACATTGCCCTCAGACATGACATCTCCACTGCCTCCAGCCTTCTCCTCGCTGCAACATTCATCACCCATGCTTCACACCCATATAAGAGCGTTGGTAAAACTATACTCTCATACATTCCCCTCTTTGCTTCCAAGGACAAAGTTCTTTGTCTCCACAGACTCCTAAGTGCACCGCTCACCCTTTTCTCCTCATCAATTCTATGATTCACCTCATCTTTCATAGACCCATCCGCTGACACGTCCACTCCCAAATATCTGAATACATTCACCTTTTCCATACTCTCTCCCTCCAATCTGATATCCAATCTTTCATCACCTAATCTTTTTGTTATCCTCATAACCTTACTCTTTCCTGTATTCACTTTTAATTTTCTTCTTTTACGTACCCTACCAAATTCATCCACCAACCTTCGCAACTTCTCTTCAGAATCTCCCAAGAGCACAGTGTCATCAGCAAAGAGCAACTGTGACAGCTCCCACTTTATGTGTGATTCTTTATCTTTTATCTCCACGCCTCTTGCCAAGACCCTCGCATTTACTTCTCTTACAACCCCATCTATAAAAATATTAAACAACCACGGTGACATCACACATCCTTGTCTAAGGCCTACTTTTACTGGGAAATAATCTCCCTCTTTCCTACATACTCTAACTTGAGCCTTACTATCCTCATAAAAACTCTTCACTGCTTTCAGTAACCTACCTCCTATACCGTACACCTGCAACACCTGCCACATTGCCCCCCTATCCACCCTGTCATATGCCTTTTCCAAATCCATAAATGCCACAAAAACCTTTTTACCCTTATCTAAATACTGTTCATTTATATGTTTCACTGTAAACACCTGGTCCACACACCCCCTACCTTTCCTAAAGCCTCCTTGTTCATCTGCTATCCTATTTTCCGTCTTACTCTTAATTCTTTCAATTATAACTCTACCATACACTTTACCAGGTATACTCAACAGACTTATCTCCCTATAATTTTTGCACTCTCTTTTGTCCCCTTTGCCTTTATACAAAGGCACTATGCATGCTCTCTGCCAATCCCTAGGTACCTTACATTTTTTAA
Source organism: Cherax quadricarinatus (assembly GCF_038502225.1). Taxonomy (NCBI): domain Eukaryota; kingdom Metazoa; phylum Arthropoda; class Malacostraca; order Decapoda; family Parastacidae; genus Cherax; species Cherax quadricarinatus. Next base: position 41,010,795 of record NC_091317.1, read on the forward strand.
ATAATAGCACCAACCACTCCAAAACTATATCCCTCCTGCTTTTAACATTTCTATCTTTATCCCATCAATCCCGGCTGCCTTACCCCCTTACATATACACATATTTGTTATTAAAACATCTGCCGTTCCCCACCAAGGCAAGGTGATCTGAAAAAGAAAAACTTTCATCATCATTCAATCAATCTTTGTCTTGCCATACGCATGCTTGCACCACAGTTATAAAACTGTAACATTAACATCCCTCCTTCAGAGTGCAAACACTGTACTTCCCATCTCCTGGACTCAAGTCTGGCTTTCCCGTTTCCCTGAATCAGTTCATAAATGTTACCTTGCTCACACTCCAACAGGACGTCAAGTTCTAAACACCACTTGTTTCCATTCACTCCTATCGAATACACTCACGCATGCTTGCTGAAAGTCCAAGCCCCTTGCACACAAAACCTCCTTTACCAGCTCCCACCAACCTTTCCTAGGCCGACCCCTACCCCGTCTTCCCTCAACTACAGATTTAAACACTCTCGAAGTCATTCTATTTCATTCCACTCTCTCTACTTGTCCGAACCACCTCAATAACTCCTCCTCAGCCCTCTGGATAATAGTTTTGGTAATCCCGCACCTCCTCCTAGTTTCCAAACTACGAGTTCTCTGCATTATATTCACACCACACATTGCCCTAAGACATAACATCTCCACTGCCTCCAGCTTTCTTCCCATGTAAGAGCATTCCCCTCTTTGCTTCCATGGACAAAGTTCTTTATCTCCACAGACTCCTAAGTACAATACTCACCCTTTTTCCTTCATCAGTTCTATGATTCAACTCATTTGTCACAGACCCATCTGCTGACACGTTCACTCCTAAATATCGGAATACATTCACCTCCTCCATACTCTCTCCGTCCAATCTGATATCCAATCTTCCGTCATCTAATTTTTTTGACATCCTCATCACCTTACTCTTTCCTACGTTCACTTTTAATTTTCTTCTTTTACATACCCTACCAATCTCATCTAACAGCCTATGCAACTTCTCTTCAGAATCTCCCAAAAACACAGTGTCATCAGTGTCACTGGCCTCACCATGAGGCAGGCCAGTACAACATCGGTTCGAATCCTTGGCTAGCGCAGTGTTGTTATTGATCAATACCAATCGTCCGTGGTTACAATAATATACATATATATATATATATATATATATATATATATATATATATATATATATATATATATATATATATATATATATATATATATATATATATATACATATATATATATATGTCGTGCCGAATAAGCAGAACTTGCCATCTTGGCTTAAATAGCAACGCTCATCTTGCCAAATAGGACAAGTGAAAATTTGTGTATGCAATAATTTCGCCAAAATCATTCTGAACATAACGGAAAAAATATATTTCACTGTGTTAATTTAGTATTAAATTATTGTAAACAAATCAAAAATATATTTAGTTGGGTTAGGCTAAAATAAATTTTTCTTGTTATAATAAGGTTAGGTAAGTTTTCTAAGATTCTTTTGGAGCAAAATTAAAAATTTTTACATTAACATTAATGAAAAAAATATATCTTTAAACGTATAAGAGAAAATTTTAGAAAGGACTTAATTTTAAATGAGTTCTTGCTAATTGACCAGTTTTACATATTCGGCACGACATATATATATATATATATATATATATATATATATATATATATATATATATATATATATATATATATATATATATATATATATATATACATATATATACACGTCGTGCCGAATAGACAGAACTTGCGATCTTATCTTAAATAGCAACGCTCATCTTGCCATATAGGACAAGTGAAAATTTGTATATGCAATAATTTCGCCAAAATCATTCTGCACTTATCGAAAAAAATGTATTTCATTGTGGTTGTTAAATACAATATTATTGAAAACGTATTTAAAATATATTTAGTTGGGTTGGGCTAAAATAAATTGTTCTTGTTATAATAAGGTTAGGTAAGTTTTCTAAGATTCTTTTGGTGCAAAATTAAAAACTTTTACATTAACATTAATGAAAAAAATATATCTTTAGACGTATAAGAGAAAATTTCAGAAAGGGCTTAATTTTAAATGAGTTCTTGCTAATTGACCAGTTTTACATATTCAGCACGACATATATATATATATATATATATATATATATATATATATATATATATATATATATATATATATATATATATATATATATATATATATACATATATATATATGTCGTGCCAAATAGGCAGAACTTGCTACCTTGGCTTAAATAGCAACGCTCATCTTGCCACACAGGACAAGTGAAAATTTGTATATGCAATAATTTCGCCAAAATCATTCTGAATCTAACGAAAAGAATATATTTGATTGTGTTTGTTTAGTACTAAATTATTGTAAACGTATTTAAAATATATTTAGTTGGGCTGGGCTAAAATAAATTGTTCTTGTTATAATAAGGTTAGGTAAGTTTTCTAAGATTCTTTTGGTGCAAAATTAAAAACTTTTACATTAACATTAATGAAAAAAATATATCTTTAAACGTATAAGAGAAAATTTCAGAAAGGGCTTAATTTTAAATGAGTTCTTGCTAATTGACCAGTTTTACATATTCGGCACGACATATGTATATATATGTATATATATATATATATATATGTATGTATATGTATATATATATGTGTATGTATATGTATATATATATATGTATGTATATATATATATATACAGCAGCTCGCCAGGTCTCGACCCTACGAACCTTGTTTATAGTTCGTAGGGCCGAGTCTTGGCCTGCCGGTTTGGTAAATTATTTAAAATCACTTAGTTCGCGATTTCATTGCTATATAGACTGTTTGTTGAGGTGGGTATTCAAACAGGATGAAGCTGAAATTAATGCTTGAGATGCCACTGCCACGAGTGTCCTCGGGTCAAGGCAAACACATAGCTACGTGCTGTGTACTTGGTTCTTGTAGGATCAGTGGCGCAGTGGCAAGGTGATGCGTACACGGTTCGTAGGGTCGAGTCCTAGCTTGCCGCAGTTCGGTAAATCACAGACACACACACACACACACACACACACACACACACACACACACACACACACACACACACACACACACACACACACACACACACACACACACACATATTTTTTTTCAACAAGTCGGCCGTCTCCCACCGAGGCAGGGTGACCCAAAAAAGAAAGAAAATCCCCAAAAAGAAAAATACTTTCATCATCATTCAACACTTTCACCTCACTCACACATAATCACTTTTTTTTCAGAGGTGCTCAGAATACAACAGTTTAGAAGCATATACGTATAAAGATACACAACATATCCCTCCAAACTGCCAATATCCCAAACCCCTCCTTTAAAGTGCAGGCATTGTACTTCCCATTTCCAGGACTCAAGTCCGGCTATATAAAAATAATCGGTTTCCCTGAATCCCTTCACTAAATATTACCCTCCTCACACTCCAACAGCTCGTCAGGTCCCAAATACCATTCGTTTCCATTCACTCCTATCTAACACGCTCACGCACACTTGCTGGAAGTCCAAGCCCCTCGCCCACAAAACCTCCTTTACCCCTTCCCTCCAACCTTTTGGAGGACGACCCCTGCCCCGCCTTCCTTCCCCTACAGATTTATACGCTCTTCATGTCATTTTACTTTGATTCATTCTCTCTAAATGACCAAACCACCTCAACAACCCCTCTTCAGCCCTCTGACTAATACTTTTATTAACTCCACACCTTATCCTAATTTCCACACTCCGAATTTTCTGCATAATATTCACACCACACATTGCCCTTAGACAGGACATCTCCACTGCCTCCAACTGCCTCCTCACTGTAGTGTTTGCAACCCAAACTTAACACCCATATGAGTGTTGGTACTACTATATTTCATACATTCCCTTCTTTCCCTCCATAGATAACGTTTCTTTGTCTCCACATATACCTAAACGCACTACTCGCCTTTTTTCCTTCATCAGCTCCATGATTAACCTCATCTTTCATAAATCCATCCGCTGACACGTCAACTCCCAAATATCTGAAAACATTCACTTCTTCCATACTCCTCCTCCCCAGTTTGATATCCAATTTTTCTTTATTTAAATCATTTGATACCCTCATCACCTTACTCCTTCCTGTGTTCGCTTTCAACTTTCTACCTTTACACACACTCCCTAATTCGTCCACTAACCTTCGTAACTTTTCTTTAGAATCTCCCATAAGCACAGTATCATCAGCAAAAAGTAACTGTGTCAATTCCCATTTTGTATTTGATTCCCCATAATTTAATCCTACCCCTCTCCCGAACACCCTAGCATTTACTTCTTTTACAACCCCATCTATAAATATATTAAACAACCATGGTGACATTACACATCACTGTCTATGACCTACTTTTACCGGGAAGTATTCTCCCTCTCTTCTACACACCCTAACCTGAGCCTCACTATCCTCATAAAAACTCTTAACAGCATTTACCACCTATTCCATATACTTGCAACATCTGCCACATTGCTCCTCTATCCACTCTATTATATGCCTTTTCTAAATCCATAAATGCAATAAAAACTTCCCTACCTTTATCTAAATACTGTTCACATATATGCTTCAATGTAAACACTTGATCTACACATCCCCTACCCACTCTAAAACCTCCTTGCTCATCCGCAGTCCTACATTCTGTCTTACCTCTAATTCTTTCATTAATAACCCTACCGTACACTTTTCCTGGTATACTTAGTAAACTTATTCCCCTATAATTTTTACAATCTCTTTTGTAGCCCTTCCCTTTATATAAAGGGACTATACATGCTCTCTGCCAATCCCTAGGTACCTCCCCCTCTTCTATACATCTTTTAAACAAAAATATCGGCCATTCCAACACTATATCCCTCCTGCTTTTAACATTTCTGTCATGATTCCGTCAGTTCCAGCTGCTTTACCCCCTTTCATTCTACGTAATGCCTCACTTACCTCCCCCACACTCACATCCTGCTCTTCTTCACTCCTACAAGATGGTATACCGTCTCAGTAGCAGTATCGAATGCTGCTGACTGCGATCTTTCTCTGTATATACCTGCTTGTTTGTGCGTGGTGCATTGATATATATATATATATATATATATATATATATATATATATATATATATATATATATATATATATATATATATATATATATATATATATATATATATATATATATATATATATATATTATATATATGTCGTGCCGAATAGGCAGAACTTGCGATTTTGGCTAAAATAGCAACGCTCATCATGCCATATAGGACAAGTGAAAATTTGTGTATGCAATAATTTCGCCAAAATCATTCTGAACCTAACGAAAAAAATATATTTCACAGTGCTTGTTTAGTATTAAATTATTGTAAACGTATCTAAAATATATTTAGTTGGGTTAGGCTAAATTAAATTGTTCTTGTTATAATAAGGTTAGGTAAGTTTTCTAAGATTTTTTTGGTGCAAAATTATAAATTTTTCCATTAACATTAATGAAAAAAGTATATCTTTAAATGTATAAGAGAAAATTTTAGAAAGGACTTAATTTTAAATGAGTACCTGCTAATTGACCAGCTTTACATATGCGGCACGACATATATATATATATATATATATATATCTTCTTTCTTTCTTTCAACACACCGGCCGTATCCCACCGAGGCGGGGTGGCCCAAAAGGAAAAACGAAAGTTTCTCCTTTTACATTTAGTAATATATACAGGAGAAGAGGTTACTAGCCCCTTGCTCCCGGCATTTTAGTTGCCTCTTACAACACGCATGGCTTGCGGAGGAAGAATTCTGTTCCACTTCCCCATGGAGATAAGAGGAAATAAACAAGAATAAGAACTAGAAAGAAAATAGAAGAAAACCCAGAGGGGTGTGTATATATGTGCTTGTACATGTATGTGTAGTGTGACCTAAGTGTAAGTAGAAGTAGCAAGACGTACCTGAAATCTTGCATGTTCATGAGACAGAAAAAAGGACACCAGCAATCCTACCATCATGTAAAACAATTACAGGCTTTCGTTTTACACTCACTTGGCAGGACGGTAGTACCTCCCTGGGCGGTTGCTGTCTACCAACCTACTACCTATATATATATATATATATATATATATATATATATATGTATATATATGTATATATATATATATATATATATATATATATATATATATATACATGTATATATATATACTTATATATATATGCCTGCAGCATGCACCACACTACCCGGCTAGTTACCTATACATAATTAAGCAACGCTCGAAGCCTAGCACTGATCAGTAAACTTGGTAAATTGCTCCTGTACCTACACCATCGACGCAGTCACCTAACCGACGGTTCTCTCAAATCAATGATTCTGCTTCAGACGACCATCACACAGGAGAAACTTTACCCCTGCACGAGCTCTCGTTGTCTTCCACGAATACACCTGAGTTTCCATGGCTCAATATTGTGATGGACACAACCATCACGATCATCTATTCATGTACTCAGCCAGCACAATTATCATCCCTTCATGTACTCAGCCAGCACAATTATCATCCCTTCATGTATTCAGCCTGCACAATTATCATCCCTTCATGTACTCAACAATCACCATCATCATCATTCCTTCATGAACTCAAGTCATTATCATTATCATCCTTTCATGTACTCAGCCAGATCCATCATCATACCTTCATGTACTCAGCCAGCACCATCATCATACCTTCATGTACTCAGCCAGCTCCATCATCACACCTTTATGTACTCAGCCAGCGCCAACTTCATACCTTCATGGAAATAAATGGTATAAAATACTGACACAATGGAAAAATAAACACATAAGCAGTATAATGTGATCCTTTACTGCCAAACACGTTTCCAACATCTTTTCCAATACCTCATTCCGAGTATCTACCTCCACATCCACCACCATCGAGGTCATTACCAGTAATAGACAGGACAAGCTTCAATCCTCTGCAGGGGTATACATAATCCCTTGTAATGACTGCTGCAAATTAAACGTGGGCGAAACAGCCAGAGACCTCCATACACGTATTTTACAACACCAGTACGCAGGCAGTCGAACGATTTAAGGAATGTCTATGTTCAACACCGAAATTCACACAACCATTTAATCAACTACAGAAACGCAAGACTTATCGCCAGAGAAGACAGCACTCCATACAGCAGAATCCAGGAATCATCACTTATCAGTATATCCAACAACTTCAATCAAAACAACGGCTTTTATAACATAGCTGAACCTCTTGCCAAGAAACTTCTTCATCGTTATCCCACATAACTACATAAGCACCTACCAGTCCCCTGCAGGTCCATATCAGATCCAAGCTACCCAGCATTCTCCATCTGACTCCATCCTATAAACACTCATTTACCTTTCACCCAGGTAGATCTGTTTTTGACTTGATAAAGCCCACTGTTTGGGCGAAACGTTGCCAACAAAGGATCACGTTATACTGCTAATGTTTATTTTTCCGTCATATCTTCATGTGCTCATCCAGCACCATCATCATATCTTCATGTACTCAGCCAGCACCATCATCACACCTTCATGTACTCAGCCAGCACCATCATCACACCTTCATGTACTCAGCCAGCACCATCATCATAACTTCATGTACACAGCCAGCACCTTCATCATACCTTCATGTACTTATCTAGCACCATCATCATACCTTCATGTACTTAGTCAGCACCATCATCACACCTTCATGTACTCAGCCAGCACCATCATCATAACTTCATGTACACAGCCAGCACCTTCATCATACCTTCATGTACTTATCTAGCACCATCATCATACCTTCATGTACTTAGTCAGCACCATCATCACACCTTCATGTACTCAGCCAGCACCATCATCATACTTGTAACTAGGGTGGGTTAATGAAAGACAATTAATCTCCCACCTTAGCAGGACAATTAAGGAAACCCTGTACCCACTTTATTACCATGTTAAAGACAGCATACACTGACGTCTATGCCCAGACAACAAAAAATCAAGTATCCTGCATTACTTGCTGTTGAAGTTAGGCAAGGAAGAGAAACATGCTTGAATCAGCACTTCTTTGTGTGTCTGGAGATGTCCAGAACAGCCGAGGCTGAAGCAAGACATGGACCTTCAGATTGCCAAAAAACAAGGTATGAGGAGTGTGTTACGCGTGCATTGACCTTAACAAAGGAACTATAACCGTGCGTCCTCGACCTCTGACAATCTCCATAACAGCAGTAGAAGTACAAAGAAGTGTGTGTGCAGCTTCTTTAGTGACATTACTGTGAACAATAGACAAAACTTGTAAAAAGCAGTGTACCAGCGAGTGTAGCGAATTTCCCGATGGAGTGGAAGACAGTGCGACATTCTTCAAGGACACTTCAGCCCCTATCAAGTCACCTATACCTGTCGTTCACTTTTCATTCAACACCGTAACTCATGCTACAAGAGCAAGGTAGGTTTCAATTCCTCTTGTCAATCCGGGAAGCTGCAGTTTCTGATGACACAAAGTTATTGGAACCGACCTACAGAAGGCAGTAATAGGCGGGCTATTGAGCTCAAAACATGTGAGTAAAGAAGGAACTTTTCAGTATTCAGTTACTGAAAATATATTGTCATATGCTCCTTTGGGGCAATCATATACTAACCCATATTTCTCAACAGTTCCAGGGTTGTAGAACAACTGTTTCACGTCGGAGGAGTCTACTTGCTGAAGCTGAGGAAGACTGTACCAGCATCAAAGAAAAGTACATTAATTCCTGTACAGTTACATAGCTTATGTTGATGTTCTACAAATAAATCCCAAACCTTCATGTACTCAGCCAGCACCTTCATCATACCTTCATGTACTCAGCCAGCACCATCATTATACATTCATGTACTCAGCCAGCACCATCATCATACCTTCATGCACTCAGCCAGCACCATCATTATACATTCATGTACTCAGCCAGCACCATCATCATACCTTCATGTACTCAGCCAGCACCATCATCATACCTTCATGCACTCAGCCAGCACCATCATCATACATTCATGTACTCAGCCAGCACCATCATCATACATTCATGTACTCAGCCAGCACCATCATCATACCTTCATGCACTCAGCCAGCACCATCATTATACATTCATGTACTCAGCCAGCACCATCATCATACCTTCATGTACTCAGCCAGCACCATCATCATACCTTCATGCACTCAGCCAGCACCATCATCATACATTCATGTACTCAGCCAGCACCATCATCATACATTCATGTACTCAGCCAGCACCATCATCATACCTTCATGCACTCAGCCAGCACCATCATTATACATTCATGTACTCAGCCAGCACCATCATCATACCTTCATGTACTCAGCCAGCACCATCATCATACCTTCATGCACTCAGCCAGCACCTTCATCACAACTTCATGTACTCAGCCAGCACCATCATCATACTTTCATGTACTCAGCCAGCACCTTCATCGTACCTTCATGTACTCAGCCAGCACTATCATCATAACTTCATGTACTCAGCCAGCACCATCATACCTTCATGTACTCAGCCAGCACCTTCATCACAACTTCATGTACTCAGCCAGCACCATCATCATACTTTCATGTACTCAGCCAGCACCTTCATCGTACCTTCATGTACTCAGCCAGCACTATCATCATAACTTCATGTTCTCAGCCAACACCATCATCATACTTTCATGTACTCAGCCTGCACCATCATACCTTCATGTACTCAGCCAGCACCATCATACCTTCATGTACTCAGCCAGCACCTTCATCACAACTTCATGTACTCAGCCAGCACCATCATCATACTTTCATGTACTCAGCCAGCACCTTCATCGTACCTTCATGTACTCAGCCAGCACCTTCATCGTACCTTCATGTACTCAGCCAGCACTATCATCATAACTTCATGTACTCAGCCAGCACCATAATCATACTTTCATGTACTCAGCCAGCACCATCATCATACCTTCATGTACTCAGCCAGCACCATCATACCTTCATGTACTCAGCCAGCACCTTCATCACAACTTCATGTACTCAGCCAGCACCATCATCATACTTTCATGTACTCAGCCAGCACCTTCATCGTACCTTCATGTATTCAGCCAGCACTATCATCATAACTTCATGTACTCAGCCAGCACCTTCATCGTACCTTCATGTACTCAGCCAACACCATCATCATACTTTCATGTACTCGGCCAGCACCTTCATCGTACCTTCATGTACTCAGCCAGCACCATTTACTTTCATGTACTCGGCCAGCACCTTCATCGTACCTTCATGTACTCAGCCAGCACCATCATCATACTTTCATGTACTCGGCCAGCACCTTCATCGTACCTTCATGTACTCAGCCAGCACCTTCATCGTACCTTCATGTACTCAGCCAGCACCTTCATCGTACCTTCATGTATCCAGCCAGCACCATCATACCTTCATGTACTCAGCCAGCACCTTCATCACAACTTCATGTACTCAGCCAGCACCATCATCATACTTTCATGTACTCAGCCAGCACCTTCATCGTACCTTCATGTATTCAGCCAGCACTATCATCATAACTTCATGTACTCAGCCAGCACCTTCATCGTACCTTCATGTACTCAGCCAGCACCATCATCGTACTTTCATGTACTCGGCCAGCACCTTCATCGTACCTTCATGTACTCAGCCAGCACCATCATCATGCTTTCATGTACTCGGCCAGCACCTTCATCGTACCTTCATGCTCTCAGCCTGCACCATCATACCTTCATGTACTCAGCCTGCACCATCATCATACCTTCATGCTCTCAGCCTGCACCATCATCATACCTTCATGCTCTCAGCCTGCACCATCATCATACCTTCATGCTCTCAGCCAACACCATCATCATACCTTCATGTACTCAGCCTGCACCATCATCATACCTTCATGTACTCAGCCTGCACCATCATCATACCTTCATGTACTCAGCCTGCACCATCATACCTTCATGTACTCAGCCTGCACCATCATCATACCTTCATGTACTCAGCCTGCACCATCATACCTTCATGTACTCAGCCTGCACCATCATACCTTCATGTACTCAGCCTGCACCATCATCATACCTTCATGTACTCAGCCTGCACCATCATACCTTCATGTACTCAGCCTGCACCATCATACCTTCATGTACTCAGACTGCACCATCATCATACCTTCATGTACTCAGCCTGCACCATCATACCTTCATGTACTCAGCCTGCACCATCATACCTTCATGTACTCAGCCTGCACCATCATACCTTCATGTACTCAGCCTGCACCATCATCATACCTTCATGTACTCAGCCTGCACCATCATCCCTCATTAAATAACGCAAAACTAATATCCTTAAGAGCACAATTTTTCTGATGAAAATTCTCATTAAAAGGAGTTTTGTAATGTTATCGGCTTTTCAGGTCACTACGTCATTACCTGCATTGTCTTGTTGTTCTCTATAGCCAGAATGCATTATAATGTTGTCCTATATACCGAAAGTACATTATAATCTTGTACATGAATGGTATATAATACCGACAAGAGGAAAATTAGACACATGTGAGGCATCTGGAGTATTTTTAATTATAGACGTATCGCCATTCAGATTCTAGGACATAACTTGAAGACAGTAGTATATAGTTCTACTGTCTTCAGAATCTGTTTTGATAAAGCCACTGGTTGGTGAAATGTCTGCAATTAAAGATACCCTTTGTCGCACATGTGTCTAATTTTCATTATAATCTTGTTTAAAGCGATAGTATATAATTTTGCAAGCAAATGAAACGATAGTACGTACATTGAACTATCTGATGCAGGGAGAGTACATTATTTTATTAATGTCCTCTAGAGGAAAAATGATGTATTTACCTTGCAGTTCTGTCTACAGAATACATTACTGACCTGCTCTTCGGTAGACAACACATTACAACCCTGATGAGTGAACCCGTGGCCTGGCTGGCAAAGCTCTCGCTTCACACACCGAGGGCCCGGGTTCGATTCCCAGCGGGATAAAAACATTTCGACGCATTTCCTTACACCTATTGTCTTGTTCACCTAGCAGCAAATAGGTACCTGAGTGTTAGTCGACTGGTGTGGGTGGCATCCCGAGGGACAAGATTGAGGACCACAATGGAAATAAGTTAGACAGTCCTCGATGACGCACTGACTTTCTAGGGTTATTCTGGGTGACTAACCCTCCGGGGTTAAAAATCCGAACGAAATCTTATCTTGCGCTGCTCTGTTCTGGTAATGTTTGTGCAGTGTTTAGTATTGTTTTTGTAGTGTTCTGGTATTTTTTGCATTGTTTTTGTAGTGTTTTGAATGCTTATTTTACTGTTTTCGTAGTATTTTTCTGGTGCATTCGTAGTGTTTTTGTAGTGTTTTGGTAGTGTTGTTGTCGTGTTATGGTAGTGTTTTTGTAGATTTTTGTAGTGCTTTTGTCGTGCTTTTGAAGTGTTTTTGTAGTGTTTTGTGTTTTTTCTAGTGTTTCGGTAGCTTTTTGTAGTGTTATGGTAGTGTTTTTTGGAGTATTGATTGTTTTTCGAGTGTTTTTATAGTTTTTGAAATATTTTTTGTTCTGTCTTTGTACTGTTTTCTTGAGTCAACCTAGAAAGTGTTGCACGGATTAATGCTCGGTGGCCCGTCTGGGACCAGGCTAACTGGTAGATCAAGGCATGATCATCTAGGCTCTTACAGCAGGCCGTATTCAGTCCAACGTAGGAAATCACAGCCTGGCTCATCTGGAACTGACTTTAGGAAGCTATCCAGCTCACTCTTGAAGTCAGCAAGGTGTCTTGTTGAAAATCTCTTATGTATGTGAGAGGATGTTAGTCTTCGGTGCCATAACTCACGAAACCGTATTAACACGATTCCAAACAAACCACGGAACGGGGTGAGGTTTAAACCCATGGCCAGTGAGTCGTAAACCCGAGGCTAGTAAGCCACTGGACCAGCTGGTTACAGTAACATTCATTTATACACAATAGGCAGGTTAGCATGGACAACCTGAGTGATCACAAATGCAAGCTTTTACAGTCGAATATCCCGCAAACGAGGCCGTGACGAACTCTAGCTCAAGTCCCATCAAAGAGGTCATCATGATTCATGATATCGTGATGTTAGAAACTGGATTGGCTCCATATGATACAGTACTGCCTTCCTTTTCTCCACTACGTACTCCATTCACCCACTACCATGATACCCCATACACTCTTCACCCACTGCCACGATACCCTAGCACACCCTTCACCCACTAACATGATACCCCTAACCCCCTTCACCAACTACCATCATACTCTCTCACACCCTTCACCCACTGCCATGATACCCCATACCCCCTTCACACACTACCATGACACCCTCACGCACCATTCACCAACTACCATGATACCCTCACACACCCTTCACCCACTACCATGATACCCTCATACGCCCTTCGTCCACCGCCATGATACCCCATATACCCTTCACCCAATACCATGATACCCTCATACGCCCTTCGTCCACCGCAATGATACCTCATATACCCTTCACCCAATACCATGATATCCTCACGCACCCTTCACCCACAACCATAATACCCAATACCCACTTCAACTACTACCATGATACTCTCACACACCCTTCACCAACTACCATGATACCCTCACACACCATTCGTCCACTGCCAAGATACCCCATATACCCTTCACCCACTACCCTGATACCCTCACACACCCTTTATCCACAACCATGATACCCAACACCCACTTCACCTACTACAATGATACCCTCACACACCCTTCGTCCACTACCATTATACCCTCACACATCCTTCACCCACTACAATGATACCCTCACACACCCTTCGCCAACTAGTATGATACCCTCACACACTCTTCACCCACTACCAAGGTACCCATACCCCTTTCACCCACTACCATGATACCCTCGCACACCCTTCACTAACTACCATGATACCCTCACACACCCTTCACCCACTACCATGATACCTTCTCACTCCCTTCACCCATTACCATGATACCCCATACACCCTTTACCCACTACCATGATACCCTCACACACCCTTCACCCACTACCATGATACCCTCACACTCTTCATCCACTACCATTATACCCTCACACACCCTTCACCCACTACAATGATACCCTCACACACCCTTTGCCAACTAGTATGATACCCTCACACACTCTTCACCCACTACCATGATACCCATACCCCTTTCACCCACTACCATGATACCCTCGCACACCCTTCACCAACTACCATGATACCCTCACACCCTTCATCCACTACCATGATACCTTCTCACTCCCTTCACCCATTACCATGATACCCCATACACCCTTCATCTACTATCGTTATACCCTCACACACCCTTCACTCACTACCATGATACCTCGTACACCCGTCGCCCACTACCATGATATCCTCACACACCCTTCGTCTAGTACCATGATACCCTCACATACCCTTCACCTACTACCATGATACCCTCAAACACTCTTCCTCAACTACCATGATACCCTAAGACACCCTTCACCCACTACCATGATACCCTCACACTCCCTTCACACACTACCATGATATCCTAACACCCTTCAACCACTACCACGAAACGCTCACACACCCTTCACCCACTACCATGATATCCTCGCACACCCTTCGGCTACTACCATGATACCCTCAGGTGCCCTTCACCAACTACCATGATACCCTCACTCACCCTTCGGTCACTACCATGATACCCTCACACGCCCTTCACTCATTACAATGATACCCTCACACACCTTTCACCCACTACCATGATACCTCACACACCCTTCACCCACTGCAATGATACCCTCACACACCTTTCACCCACTACCATGATACCCCTCACAAACCCTTCACCCACTGCAATGATACCCTCACACACCCTTCACCAACTACAATGATACCCTTACACACCCTTCACCAAGTACAATGATACCCTTACACACCCTTCACCCACTACCATGATACCCTCACACACCCTTCACCCACTGATATGATACCCTCACACACCCTTCACCCACTACCACGAGACGCTCACACACCCTTCACCCACTACAATGATACCCTCACGCACTCTTCACCCACTACCATGATTCCTTCACCCACCCTTCACTCACGGCAATGATACCCTCTCACTCACTTCACCCATTACCATGATACCCTCACACTCCCTTCACCAACTACAATGATACCCTTACACACCCTTCACCCACTACCATGATACCCTCACACTCCTTTCACCAACTACAATGATACCCTTACACACCCTTCACCCACTACCATGATACCCTCACACACCCTTCACCCACTGATATGATACCCTCACACACCCTTCACCCACTACCACGAGACGCTCACACACCCTTCACCCACTACAATGATACCCTCACGCACTCTTCACCCACTACCATGATTCCTTCACCCACCCTTCACTCACGGCAATTATACCCTCTCACTCACTTCACCCATTACCATGATACCCTATTCACTCTTCATCCACTACCATCATACCCTCACAATCCTCTCACCCACTGCCATGATACCCCATATACCCTTCATGCACTACCATGACACACTCACACACATTTTGTCCACTACCATACCCTCATACACCCTTCACCCACTACCATGATGCCTCATACACCCTTCACCCACTACCATGATACCCTCACACACCCATCACCCACTGGAATGAAACCCTCTCACTCCCTTCACCCATTACCATGATACCCCATACACCCTTTATCCACTACCATTATACCCTCACACACCCTTTGGCCACTACCATGATACCCTCAGGCACCCTTCACCCACTGCAATGATACCCTCACACACCCTTCACCCACTACCATGATACCCTCACACACCCTTCATCCACTACCATTACACCCTCAGACACCCTTCACCCACTGTAATGATACCCTCACACCCTTTGCCCACTACCACGAAATGCTCATACACCCTTCACCCACTACAATGATACCCTCACACTCCCTTCACCCACTGAAATGATACACTCACACTCCCTTCACCCACTACCATGATACCCTCACCCACCCTTCACCCACTGCAATTATATCCTCACACACCCTTCACCCACTACCATGATACCCTCATACAACCGTCACCCATTGCAATGATTCCCCTCTCACTCCCATCACCCATTACCGTGATGCCCTATTCACACTTCATCCACTACCATGATACCCTCACACACCCTTCACCCACTGCCATGATACCCCATACACCCTTCATGCACTACCATGATACCCTCACACTCCCGTCAACCACTACCATGATATCCCCACACACCCTTTGTCCCCTATCATCATACCCTCACATACCCTTCACCTACTACCATGATGACCTCACACACCCTTCGTCCACTACCATGATACCCTCACTCGTCCTTCACCCACTAAAATGATACCCTCACACACACTTCACCCACTACTATGATACCCTCACACTCTTTTCACCCACAACCATGATACCCTCCCACCCTTCACGGACTACCACGAAACGCTCACACACCCTTCACCCTTTACAAAGATACCCTTACACACCTCTCACCCACTACTATGATACCCTCACACAACCTTCACCCACTGCACAAATACCCTCACACACCCTTCGCCCAATACCATGATAGTCTCACACACACCCTTCACCTACTACCATGATACCCTCAAACATTCTTCCTCCACTACCATGATACCCTCAGACACACTTAACTCACTTCAATGACACCCTCACACACCCTTCACCCACTACCATGATACCCTCACACTCCCTTCACACACTACCATGATATCCTAACACCCTTCAACCACTACCACGAAACGCTCACACACCCTTCACCCACTACCATGATATCCTCACACACCCTTCATCCACTGCAATGATACCCTCACACACCCTTCATGCACTCTCATGATAACCTCACACACCCTTCGTCCACTACCATGATACTCTCACATACCCTTCACCAACTACCATGATACCCTCACACACCCTTCACTCATTACAATGATACCCTCACATACCCTTCACCCACTACCATGATACCCTCACACACCTTTCACCCACTACCATGATACCCTCACACACCCTTCACCCACTGCAATGATACCCTCACACACCCTTCACCCACTACCATGATACCCTCACACACCCTTCACCCACTGATGTGATACCCCTCACACACCCTTCACCCACTACCACGAGACGCTCACCCTCCCTTCACCCACTACCATGATATACTCCCACACCCTTCACCCACTACAATGATACCCTCACGCACTCTTCACCCAATACCATGATTCCTTCACCCGCCCTTCACTCACTGCAATGATACCCTCTCACTCACTTCACCCATTACAATAATACCCTATTCACTCTTCATCCACTACCATGATGCCCTCACAATCCTCTCACTCACTACCATGATACCCCATATACCTTCATGCACTACCATGATACCCTCACACACCCTTCATTCACTATCATGGTACCCTCACACACCCTTCACACACTACCATGATACCTCATACACCCTTCACCCACTACCATGATACCCTCACACACCCGTCTCCCATTGCAATGATACCCCTCTCACTCCCTTCACCCATTACCATGATGCATTATTCACACTTCATCAACTACCGTGATACCCTCATACACCCTTCATCCACTGCCATGATACCCCATGCACCCTTCATGCACTACCGTGATATGCTAACACACCCGTCAACCAATACCATGATACCCCTACACACCCTTTGTCTGCTATCATGATACCCTCACATGCCCTTCACCTACTACCATGACAACCTCACACACCCTTCGTCCACTACCATGATACCCTCACTCGTCCTACACCCACTAAAATGATACCCTCACACACCCTTCACCCACTACTATGATACCCTCACACTCTTTTCACCTACAACCATGATACCCTCACACCCTTCACGCACTACCACGAAACGCTCACACACCCTTCACCCTTTACGAAGATACCCTCACACACCTTTCACCCACTACTATGATACCTCACACACCCTTCACCTACTGCCCAAATACCCTCACACACCCTTCACCCATTACCATGATACCCTCACACACCCGTCGCCCACTACCAGGATACCCTCACATATCCTTCGTTCACTATCATGATACCCTCACACACCCTTCACCCACTACCATGATACCATCACACTCCCTTCGTCCACTACGATGATGCCCACACATACCCTTTGTCCACTACAATGATACCCTCACACACTCTTTACCCACTATCATGATACCCCTTACACTCCCTTCACATACTACCATGATACCCTCGTAAACCCTTCACCCACCATCATTAAACTCCATACGCCCTTTATGCACTACCATGATACCCTCACACACCCGTTGCCCCCTACCATGATACACTCACACACCCTTCGTCCACCACCATGATACCCTCACAAACCTTTCACCCACTACCATGATACCCTCACACACCCGTTGCCCACTACCATGATACACTCACACACCTTTCACCCACTACCATGATACCCCATACACCCTTCATCCACTACCATGATACCCTCTCAAACCGTTCACCCACTACCATGATTCCCTCACACACCATTCACCCACTACCATGATACCATCACGCACCCTTCATCCACTACCATGATATCCTCACATACTCTTCACCCACTGCAATGATACCCTCACACCCTTCAACCACTACCACGAAACACTCACACACCCTTCACCCACTACCATGATACCCTCACACATCCTTCATCCACTACCATGATATCCTCGCACACCCTTCACCCACTGCACTGATACCCTCACACACCCTTCACCCAGTACCATGATACCCTCACACACCCTTCACCCACTGCAATGATACCCTCTCACTCCCTTCACCCATTACCACGATACCCTATTCACACTTCATCCACTACCATGATACCCTCACACACCCTTCATCCACTGGCATGATACCCCATACACCCTTCATGCACAACCATGATACCCTCACACACCCGTCAACCACTATCATGATACCCTCACACACCCTTCGTCCGCTACCTCATGATACCCTCACATACCCTTCACCTACAACCATGACACCCTGACAAACCCTTCGTCCACTTCCATGATACCCTCACTCGTCCTTCACCCACTATAATGATACCCTCACACACCCTTCACTCAATACCATGATACCCTGTCACTCTTTTCACCCACAACCAAGATACCCTCACGCCCTTCACGCAGTACCAAGAAACGCTCACACACCCTTCACCCTTTACAATGATACCCTCACACACCTTTCACCCACTACTATGATACCCTCACACACCCTTCATCCACTGCACAAATTCCCTCACACTCCTTTCACCCACTACCATGATACTTTCACTCACCCTTCACCCACTGTAATAAGAACATAAGAACATAAGAACGAAGGAACACTGCAGAAGGCCTACTGGCCCATGCAAGGCAGGTCCAAGTCTCCTACCGGCTTAAGCCAATGCATCCAACCTAGTCAGGTCAGGTCACATTGACTTAAGGGAGGAACACGGCAACCGACCTGGTAGCACAATGAACATTAAAATGGTAGCACAAGCTATCAGGTCCAACTCACACCCACCCACATCCACTCATGTATTTATCCAACCTATTTTTAAAGCTACACAACGTTCTGGCCTCTATAACGGTACTTGGGAGTTTGTTCCACTCATCCACAACTCTATTATCAAACCAGTACTTTCCTATATCCTTCCTGAATCTGAATTTTTCCAACTTAAAACCATTGCTGCGAGTCCTGTCTAGGCTAGATATTTTCAGCACACTATTTACACCCTTCACCAACTACCATGACACCCTCACACACCCTTCACCCACTACCATTATTCTCTCACACACCCTTCACCAACTACCATGATTCCCTCACAAAGCCTTCACCTGCTAACCTGAAATCCCATATACCCTTCCTTTACTACCATGATACCCTCACACACCCGTTGCCTCCCTACCATGATACACTCACGCAGTTTTCACCCACTACCATGATACCCTCACATACCCTTCTTCCTCTAGCATGATACCCTTTCACAGATTTCACCTATTGTTGTTCACAATTTACATAAACGACATAGATGATGGAATAAATAGCGACATAAGCAAATTTGCTGATGACACCAAAATAGGCCATCCAATTCATTCTAATGAGGATGCTACTGCACTCCAGGCTGATTTGAATAGACTGATGCAATGGTCGGAAAAAGTGGCAGATGCAGTTTAATATTGACAAATGCAAAGTTCTAAATGTTGGACAGTTAAATAACCATGCCACATATAAACTAAATAATGTAGATCTTAATACTACTGATTGCGAAAAGTATTTAGGAGTTCTGGTTAGCAGTAATCTAAAACCAAGACAACAGTGCATTAGTGTTCGCAATAAAGCTATCAGAATTCTTGGCTTCATATCTAGAAGTATAAATAATAGAAGTCCTCAGGATGTTCTTCAACTCTATATATCCTTGGTTAGGCCTCATTTAGACTATGCTGCTCAGTTCTGGTCACCGTATTACAGAATGGATATAAATGCTCTGGAAAACGTACAAAGGAAGATGACAAAGATGATCCCATGTATCAGAAATCTTCCCTATGAGGATAGACTGAGGGCCCTGAATCTGCACTCTCTCGAAAGGCGTAGAATTAGGGGGGATATGATCGAGGTGTATAAATGGAAAACAGGAATAAATAATGGGGATGTAAGTATCATGCTGAAAATTTCCAGCCAAGACAGGACTCGCGGCAATGGTTTCAAGTTGGAAAAAATCAGATTCAGGAAGGATATAGGAAAGCACTGGTTTGGTAATAGAGTTGTGGATGAGTGGTACAAACTCCTGAGTACAGTTATTGAGGCTAAAACGTTGTGTTGTTTTAAAAATAGGTTAGATAAATTCATGAGTGGGTGCAGGTGGGTGTGAGTTGGACCTGACTAGCTTGTGCTGCTGGGTCTGGTACAGTGCTCCATCCTTGAGAGGGGGTGACCAGACTGGGGGGGTCATTGGGATAATCCGGGGAGGGACATGGACCTGCTCCACATGGGTCAGAAGGCCTGTTGCAGTGTTCCTTCTTTCTTATGTTCTTATGTTCTTATTACCATGATGCCCTATACACCCTTCATTCACTATCATGATAACCTCACATACCCTTCAGCCTCTGCCATGATACCCCATATGCCCTTCATCCACTACCATGATACCCCTTACACGTTTCATCCACTACCATGATACCCTTACACACCCTTCACCCACTACCATGATACCCTCACACCCTCATCGTCTACTACCATGATACCCTCACACAGCCATCGCCCCCTACCATGATACACTCACACAGTCTTCACCCAACACCATAATACCCTCACATAACCTTCTTCCTCTGCCATGATACCCTCTCTCAACCTTCACCTATTACCATGATGCCCCATACATCCTTCATACACTACCATAATACCCTCACACACCCTTCACCTACTACAATGATACCCTCACATGTACTTTGCCCAGTACCATGATACCCTCACACACCCTTCGCCCACTACCAGGATGCCCTCACACACCCTTCGCCCAATACCATGATACCCTCACACACCCTTCGCCCAATACCATGATGCCCTCACACACACCGTTAACTATCATGATACCTTCACACACCCTTCACCCACTACCATGATACCATCACGAACCCTTTGTCTACTACCATGATGCCCACACATACCCTTCGTTCACTACAATAATACCCTAACACACTCTTTACCCACTATCATGATACCCTTACACTCCCTTCACCCACTACCATGATACCCTCGCAAACCCTTCACCCACTACCATTAAACTCCATATGCTCTTTATGCGCTACCATGATACCCTCACACACCCGTTGGCCCCTACCATGATACACTCACACAGTCTTCACTCACTACTCTGATACCCTCCCACTCTCTTCATCCACTACCATGATACCCTCACACACCCTTCACCCACTACCATGATACCCCATACACCCTTCATCCACTACCATGATACCCTCATACACCCGTCACCCACTACCGTCATACCCTCACACACCCTTCGTCCAGTACCATGATACCCTCACGCACCCTTCACGTACTTCCATGATACCCCATACATCTTTCATCCACTACAATGATACCCTCACACACCCTTCTCCTACTACAATGGTACGCTCACACACCCTTAACTCACTACCATGACACCCCATACATCCTTCATACACTACCTAATACCCTCACACACCCTTCGCCCGCTACCATGATACCCTCACACACCCTTCGACCACCATCATGATACCCTCACACACCCTTCACCCACTACTATTATATCCTTACACTCCCCTCACCCATTACCATGGTACCCTCAGACCCTTTACCCACTGCCATGGAACACTCACACACCCTTCACCCACTACCATGACACCCCAACACACCCGTCGTCCATTATCATGATACCCTCACACACCCTTCACCCAGTACCTTAATTCCCTCACACTCCTTTCACCCACTACCATGATACCCTCACACCCTTCACGCACTACCACAAAACGCTCACACACCCTTCATCCACTACCATGATACACTCACACACTCTTCACCCACTACCGTGATACCCCATACACCCTTTATCCGCTACCATGATACCTTCACACACCCTTCACCCACTACCGTGATGCCCCATACACCCTTCATCCACTACCATTATACCCTCACACCCTTCACTACCGCGAAACGCTCACACGCCCTTCATCCACTACCATGATACACTCACACACCCTTCACCCACTACCATGATACCCCATACACCCTTCATTCGCTACCATGATGCCTTCGCACACCCTTCACCCACTACCATGATACCCCATACACCCTTCATCCACTACCATGATACATTCACACACCCCTCACCCACTACCATTATACCCCATGCGCCCTTCATCCACTACCATGATACACTCACACTCCCTTCACCCACTACCGTGATACCCCATACACCCTTTATCCACTACCATGATACCTTCACACACGCTTCACCCACTACCGTGATGCCCCATACACCCTTCATCCACTACCATTATACCCTCACACCCTTCACTACCGCGAAACGCTCACACACCCTTCATCCACTACCATGATACACTCACACACCCTTCACCCACTACCATGATACCCCATACACCCTTCATCCGCTACCGTGATACCTTCACTCACCCTTCACCTACTACCATGAGACCCCATACACCCTTCATCCACTACCATGATACCTTCACACACCCCTCACCTTCTACCATGATACCCCATGCACCCTTCATCCACTACCATGATACCTTCATACACCCTTCACCCACTACAATGATACCCTCGCACACCCTTCACCCACTTCCATGATACCCTTACACACCCTTCACCCACTTCCATGATACCCTTACACACCCTTCACCCACTACAATGATACCCTCTCACTCCCTTCACCCATTACCATGATACCCAATACACCCTTCATCCACTACCATGATACCCTCACACACCCTTCACCCACTACCATGATGCCCTCACACCCTTCATCCACTACCATGATACCCTCACACACCCTTCACCCACTACAATGATACCCTCACTCACCCTTCACCCACTACTATGATACCCTCACACACCCTTCACCCACTACAATGATACCCTCACACACCCTTCACCCACTACCTTGATACCCTCACACACCCTTCACCCACTACCATGATACCCTCACACACCCTTCACCCACTACCTTGATACCCTCACACACCCTTCACCCACTACCATGATACCCTCACACACCCTTCACCCACTACCTTGATACCCTCACACACCCTTCACCCACTACCATGATACCCTCACACACCCGTCGTTCACTACCATGACATCCTCACAAACCCTTCACCTACAACCCTGAAACCCCATACACCTTTCATGTACTACCATGATACCCTTACACACCCGTCGCCCCCTACCATGATACACTCACACAGTCTTCACCCACTACCATGATACCCTCATATACCCTTCACCCACTGCAATGATACTCTTACACATCCTTCACCCACTACCATGATATCCTCACACACCCATCGTTCACTACCATGATACCCTCACAAACCCTTCACCTACAACCCTGAAACCCCATACACCCTTCATCTACTACCATGATACCCTCACATACCCATCGCTCCCTACCATGATACACTCACACAGTCTTCACCCACTACCATGATACCCTCATATACCCTTCTTCTATTACCATGATACCCTCTCACACCCTTCACCCATTGCCATGATGCCCCATACACCTTTCGCCCACTGCAATGATACTCTAACACACCCTTCACCCACTACCATGATACCCTCACACACCCTTCACCCACTACCATGATACCCTCACAAACCCTTTACCTACTACCCTGAAACCCCATACACCCTTCATCTACTACCATGATACCCTCACACACCCGTCGCCCCTACCATGATACACTTACACAGTCTTCACCCACTACCATGATACCCTCATATACCCTTCTTCCACTATCATGATACCCTCTCACACCCTTCACCCACGACCAAGATACCCTGTATATCCTTCATCCACTACCATGATACCCCATACACCTTTCATGCACTACCATGATACCCTCACACACCCTTCGTACACTACCATGATACCCTTACACACCCTTCACCCACTACCATGATACCCTATACACCCGATCATCCACTAATATGATACCCTCACACACCAGTCGCCCACTACCATGATACCCTCACACACCCTTCGTCCAATACCATGATACCTCACACACCTTTCTCCCACTACAGCGGTACCCTCACACCCTTTACCCACTACCATAATACTCTATACATCCTTCTTCCACTATCATAATACCCTTACACACCCTTCACCCACTACCATGATACCCTACACACCCTTCATCCACTACCATGGTACCCTTGTACATCCTCCTCCCACTACCATGATACCCCATACATCCTTCATCCACTATCATGATTTCCTCACACACCCTTCACCCACTACCATGATACCCTCACACACCCTTCACCCACTACCATGATACCACTTACAGCCTGCTTAGTGTTCACGCTACATTATTACCCAGCTGTCAAAAGGGATAATACGTTATTAAATGGAATTCTTTAAGGCGACCGTAATTTTTGGAGGCAGTCCTCTGTAGTTGCAATATTTTTTGATTGATAGTTTAAACGAGATTACGTATTAGTAATGAGTTAATTAATGGGCAAGTTTGTAAACAGTGGAACAGGGGAAACAGATGCTGATGTTGTAGCGAAGTCATTTGAATGGAAAATGGAAAAGAAATTGATGTCTCTGTTGTGCAGTTTTGTTAATTAATGTATCTAGTGTAAATACAAGTGTAAAGGTGTGTATTAGGTTATAAAGTTAGCAGGAGTCAACGTTCTAGTAACTGCAGTGTTATCTTCACTGTATCTAACAACAGTAACAGTAATGACGCAACTTTTGCTTTTTACAGTGAAATAATTTACAGATATTGTCCAAGTTCTCCTGGTTTCTGGGTAATTAAGATCTCGCTAATTATACTTTCTCTGGTATGGTTCATAGATTCTTTTTTAAAAATTTTTTTTAATATTTATTATATATTGAGATTATCCTATGACTTTATGTACCTGTAAGTTAACCAATCAGTTAACTAATTATTTTAGCAAAATATTTTATCGAAATATTTGAATACCTTTTCAAGTCGTTTCCAGTTATTTTACTCCAGTCATCTTTGTTCACCATTCGTAATTGTTCCCTATAGTAATGTCATATATTGTTGGATACTCCTTACGTCAGCTATACCATAACAATGTTAATGACTGTCATCACCAGAGTGCAGTAGGGAGAAAAATGCCTATTTGATCATTCGTCCAGTTTCGTGTTCATTCTAAATATGTCGGTCAAATTAGTCGCTTTATGTACTCGACTTTACGATCTTCCAAAAATGTCCGAATTATTGGAATCAAATTATCCATCAAGTTATCTACAAATGCCAACTTTATCGGGTTACCAGAAATCTGGACGCCTCCAGACTTATACCATTTGTAAAAAAAAGCATAACACGGGTGGGGTTAGAAACAACGATCAGAGAGTCTCAAAACTCTAGACTTGCATTTGTGGTCACAGTGGTGCCTATGCTAACCTTCTTATGGTGTAGAAGTATACCTAGTTGGATGAATCTTATTGAAGCCAGCTGGTCCAGTGGCTAACGTGTCGGTCTGGAGTTTTGAGACTTTCTGATCGCGGGGTCTAACCCCACCCGTTTTTTTTTTTTTTTTGCAATCGTGTCATTACGATTTCGTGAGTCAAGTTGCATAATTTGCTCAAACTGACTAACATCACAGACAAACTGACTGACATCACAGACAAACTGACTAACATCACAGACAAACTGACTGACATCACAGACAAACTGACTGACATCACAGACAAACTGACTGGCATCACAGACAAACACCACGTTAGTCTACAAGGGTCACACTTACCCTGTTTATACTTTCGCTTCTACTTAGGTGGTCTTCACTCATAATTATCCCCCCCCCTCAAACAGTCGATTTGACTATATCATAATTTAAATAATTTTCTACTCGCATACACGCTGCATAATCTTTTGCTTTATCCTGTAATTCTGTTTGAACTAGGCCAGGATAATTTCTTCTGGCCACGGTAAAACGTGAGACTAATTTTCGCACACCTGCTAAAGTTTCTCTGATACTGCTTCAGTGACGTGCAGTATCCAGGACACTCTCTCCTAAGTTGACTCCCTCACGAGGTTCATTACCAAACTCTTCCCTCCTCTTCCATATTACTCGTTAGGCCCCGTGGCCTGGTGGGTAAAGATCTCACTTCACACGGCGAGCGTCCGGGTTCGATTCCCGGCGAGGGTAGAAACATTAGGCGTGTTTCGTTACACTGGTAACTACCAGGGGGGGCTAATTACGAATACGATCACGTGTACTTCGCTCACCGCTACTCAGACGAATGGTAGTAACCAGGAATGTAGACTTTGGCTGAGTATGAATTAACGAAGTTCTTCATCTGTTAACCTCCGCGTTACAGGTCAGCAAAGCTGAGGTGACACAGTAGGCACAGTTAGGGATGTCACCAAACATCTACGGTTTTATCCTGCATATAAGGCGCACCATCATATGAGACACAAGACAATGTTTCTTAGCAGTTGTAACGTAACGTTAGTAAACAACTGCTAGAGCGTAACCCAAAGCCTACCATTGACCCTGACCTTGAGCATGTAAGGCGCAGGTTAATTTTCCAAGACTTTTTATACGGAAAAAGGCGCGCCTTACATGCCAGAAAATACAGTAAGTCTCACTGATGGTATTACCAATTGCGTAGCAACACAAAGCCTCAACTAGAAACCCAAACAAACGAAGACGTAATTCTGTTTTATGAACTCCAGTATTTTTCCTTTAAACCTTCAGTTCCGGGTTGTACAATGAAGAACGAACATTATTATTATAATCAAAAAGAAGCGCTAAGCCACAAGGGCTATACAGCGTGAAGAACGAACAGTAATAGTCACAATGTTAATCACGAAAAAGGTAATCTCCTTGACATGTATAATTAAATGTTTTTTTTTTTTTACCAAAGATTATGTACACAATATAAAATGTATACAAGTCATTACACGGCAGTTCAGTAATGAACAACACTTATGTTAATACAATGAACAATGATACGCAGCAACACGACAAGAAGCTGGTGATGACCCAAGAGTTTGAGGAACAACCTTTACCTAAGGTAATTAAACCATCCACCCAACCCTTCCCCTGAAAGATTAAACCATCCACCCAACCCATCCCCTGAAAGATTAAACCATCCACCCAACCCTCCCCCTGAAAGATTAAACCATCCACCCAACCCTCCCCCTGAAAAATTAAACCATCCACCCAACCCTCCCCCTGAAAAATTAAACCATCCACCCAACCCTTCCCCTGAAAGATCAAACCATCCACCCAACCCTCCCCCTGAAAGATTAAACCATCCACCCAACCCTCCCCCTGAAAGATTAAACAATCCACCCAACCCTCCCCCTGAAAGATAAAACCATACACCCAACCCTCCCCCTGAAATATTAAACCATCCACCCAACCCGCCCCCTGAAAGATTAAACCATCCACCCAACCCTCCCCCTGTAAGATTAAACCATCCACCCAACCCTCCCCCTGAAAAATTAAACCATCCACCCAACCCTCCCCCTGAAAGATTAAACCATCCACCCAACCCTCCCCTGAAAGATTAAACCATCCACCCAACCCGCCCCCTGAAAGATTAAACCATCCACCCAACCCTCCCCCTGAAAGATTAAACCATCCACCCAACCCTCCCCCTGAAAGATTAAACCATCCACCCAACCGGATGATACTAGGATCTGCATGAGGCTGTCATCTGCTGAGGACGCGGTCAACCTCCAAGAAGATATAAACAAAGTTTTCCAGTGGGCAACGGTAAACAATATGATGTTCAATGAGGACAAATTCCAATTACTCCGTTATGGGAAACTGGAGGAGATAATAACTAGAACAGAGTATACTACAAACTCTGGCCATACAATAGAGTGGAAAAATATTGTAAAGGACCTGGGAGTAGTAATGTCTGAGGATCTCACTTTCAAGGATCACAACAGTGCCACGATCACAAGTGCAAAGAAAATGAAAGGATGGATAATGAGAACGTTCAAAACGAGAGATGCCAAGTCAATGATGATCCTTTTCAAATCACTTGTTCTCTCTAGGCTGGAATACTGCTGTACATTAACATCTCCATTCAAAGCAGGTGAAATTGCAGATCTAGAGAGTGTACAGAGATCCTTTACTGCACGTATAAGTTCTGTCAAGCACCTTAACTACTGGGAACGCTTGGAAGCACTTGACTTGTACCCGTTGGAACGCAGGAGGGAGAGATATATCATAATCTACACTTGGAAAATCCTGGAAGGAATGGTCCCAAATCTGCACACAGAAATCACTCCCTACGAAAGTAAAAGACTGGGCAGGCGATGCAAAATGCCCCCAATTAAAAGTAGGGGCGCCATTGGTACACTAAAGGAAAACACCATTAGTGTTCGGGGCCCAAGACTGTTCAACAGCCTCCCATCAAGCATTAGGGGAATTGCCAATAAACCCCTGGCTGCCTTCAAGAGAGAGCTAGACAGATACCTAAAGTTAGTGCCGGATCAGCCGGGCTGTGGCTCGTACGTTGGACTGCGTGTGGCCAGCAGTAACAGCCTGGTTCATCAGGCCCTGATCCACCGGGAGGCCTGGTCATGGTCCGGGCCGCGGGGGCGTTGATTCCCGGAATAACCTCCAGGTAACCAGGTAGCCTCCCCCTGAAAGATTAAACCATCCACCCAACCCTCCCCCTGAAAGATCAAACCATCCACCCAACCCTTCCACTGAAAGATCAAACCATCCACCCAACCCTCCCCCTGAAAGATCAAACCATCCACCCAACCCTCCCCCTGAAAGATCAAACCATCCACCCAACCCTCCCCCTGAAAGATCAAACCATCCACCCAACCCTCCCCCTGAAAGATCACACCATCCACCCAACCCTCGCCCTGAAAGATCAAACCATCCACCCAACCCTCCCCCTGAAAGATCAAACCATCCACTCAACCCTCTCCCTGAAAGATCAAACCATCCACTCAACCCTCCCCCTGAAAGATCAAACCATCCACTCAACCCTCCCCCTGAAAGATCAAACCATCCACTCAACCCTCCCCCTGAACTCTCAGAGTGCCACAGCACATCAGCCACCAGACCATACAGGGTTGCATAATACCAGAAGACGACCCGAGCCACCTCGCCTGCAGGCAGCAAAGACGACCACTGGATCCATGGTGATCCTGCAGACACAATGCTAACACACGATCACAGCGCCTGCAACCTCCATTACAATCTCACTGTAATTTGAAAATAAATTAAAAAAATTCTCTGTATAAATTTCTCTCCCCCACCCAAAAAAAAAGCGGTCTAGGTTATAAACGAATTAACACATTTAACTGGGCATAAAAAAGACTGGAAATAAAAACTGGTTTTGAGACTTGAATATAAAATGGTATACAAAACTGACAAGGGGATAAGTAAGACACACAGGTAACAGTTTCGTCTACACAGTAGGCTTCTTCAGTCGAATACGAAGGACGCAACAGAAGCAGTACACTGAGGGACTGACCACCCCAAAATTAAGTCTTGGACGGAGATGGAGTGATTACATCATCTTTATATCACTATTACTTCTTCTGCCTTCTCTATATGAGACTGAAGATGCCTACTGTCTAGGCGAAACGTTTTGAGGCGTGTAAGAAATGCAGCAATTTTCTTCAGAAACATAGATTTCTAAAAAATTAATATTTTATTTAAAAACTCTGGCAAATTAAAATATCCAACTAATAAATATTTGTAAAACTAAAGAATCTTCTCTTATTATTGAGCAACCATACAGTCAGACCCGGCAACCATACAGTCAGACCCGGCAACCATACAGTCAGACCCGGCAACCATACAGTCAAACCCGGAAACCATACAGTCAGACCCGGCAACCATACAGTCAGACCCGGCAACCATACAGTCAGACCCGGCAACCATACAGTCAAACCCGGCAACAATACAGTCAGACCCGGCAACCATACGGTCAGACCCGGCAACCTTACAGTCATAACCGGCAACCATAGAGACCCGGCAACCATCAGACCCGGCAACCATACAGTCAGACCCGGCAACCATACAGTCAGACCCGGCAACCATACAGTCAGACCCGGCAACCATACAGTCAAACCCGGAAACCATACAGTCAGACCCGGCAACCATACAGTCAGACCCGGCAACCATACAGTCAGACCCGGCAACCATACAGTCAGACCCGGCAACCATACAGTCAGACCCGGAAATACCATACAGTCAGACCCGGCAACCATACAGTCAGACCCGGCAACCATACAGTCAGACCCGGCAACCATACAGTCAGACCCGGCAACCATACAGTCAAACCCGGCAACCATACAGTCAGACCCGGCAACCATACAGTCAGACCCGGCAACCATACAGTCAGACCCGGCAACCAGACAGTCAGACCCGGCAACCATACAGGCAACCATGCAGTCACCCGTACAGTCATACACGGAAACCATACAGTCAGACCCGGCAACCATACAGTCAAACCCGGCAACCATACAGTCAGACCCGGCAACCATACAGACAGACCCGGCAAACATACAGTCAGACAGAGGCAACCATACAGTCAGACCCGGCAACCATACAGTCAGACCCGGCAACCATACAGTCAGACCCGGCAACCATACAGTCAGACCCGGCAACCATACAGTCAGACCCGGCAACCATACAGTCAGACCCGGCAACCATACAGTCAGACCCGGCAACCATACAGTCAAACCCGGAAACCATACAGTCAGACCCGGCAACCATACAGTCAGACCCGGCAACCATACAGTCAGACCCGGCAACCATACAGTCAAACCCGGCAACCATACAGTCAGACCCGGCAAGCATACAGTCAGACCCGGCAACCATATAGTCAGACCCGGCAACCATAGAGTCAGACCCGGCAACCATACAGTCAGACCCGGCAACCATACAGTCAGACCCGGCAACCATACAGTCAGACCCGGCAATCATACAGTCAGACCCGGCAACCATTCAGTCAGACCCGGCAACCATGCAGTCAGACCCGGCAACCATACAGTCAGACCCGGCAACCGTACAGTCAGACCCGGCAACCATATAGTCAGACCCGGCAACCATACAGTCAAACCCGGCAACCATGTAGTCAGACCCGGCAACCATACAATCAGACCCAGCAACCATACAGTCAAACCCGGCAACCATACGGTCAGACCCGGACACCATACAGTCAAACACGGCAACCATACAGTCAAACCCGGCAACCATAAAGTTAGACCCGGCAACCATACAGTCAAACCCGGCAACCATACAGTCACATCCGGCAACCATACACTCAGACCCGGCAACCATACAGTCACACCCTGCAACCATACAGTCAAACCCGGCAACCATACTGTCAGACCCGGCAATCATATAGTCAAACCCGGCAACCATGCAGTCAGACCCGGCAACCATACAGTCAGACCCAGCAACCATACAGTCAAACCCTGCAACCATACAGTCAGACCCGGCAACCATACAGTCAAACCCGGCAACCATACAGTCAGACCCGGCAACCATACAGTCAGACCCGGCAACCATACAGTCAAACCCGGCAACCATACAGTCAGACCCGGCAACCATACAGACAGACCCGGCAACCATACAGTCAGACCCGGCAACCATACAGTCAGACCCGGCAACCGTACAGTCAGACCAGGCAACCATGCAGTCAGACCCGGCAACCATAGTCAAACCCGGCAACCATGTAGTCAGACCCTGCAACCATACAGTCAGACCCAGCAACCATACAGTCAAACCCAGCAACCATACAGTCAGACCCGGAAACCATACAGTCAGACACGGCAACCATACAGTCAAACCCGGCAACCATAAAGTTAGACTCGGCAACCATACAGTCAAACCCGGCAACCATACAGTCAGACCCGGCAACCATACACTCAGACCCGGCAACTATAGAGTCAGACTCGGCAACCATACAGTCAAACCCGGCAACCATACTGTCAGACCCGGCAACCATATAGTCAAACCCGGCAACCATGCAGTCAGACCCGGCAACCATACAGTCAGAACCAGGATCCATACAGTCAAACCCGGCAACCACACAGTCAGACCCGGCAACCATACAGTCAGACCCGTCAACCATACAGTCAAACCCGGCAACCATACAGTCACACCCGGCAACCATACAGCCAGACCCGGCAACCATACAGTCAGACCCGGCAACCGTACAGTCAGACCCGGCAACCATACAGTCAGACCCGGCAACCATACAGTCAAACCCGGCAACCATGTACTCAGACCCGGCAACCATACAGTCAGACCCAGCAACCATACAGTCAAACCCGGCAACCATACAGTCAGACCCGGCAACCATACAGTCAGACCCGGCAACCATACAGTCAAACCCGGCAACCATACAGTCAGACCCGGCAACCATACAGCCAGACCCGGCAACCACACAGTCAGACCCGGCAACCATACAGTCAGACCCGGCAACCGTACAGTCAGACCAGGCAACCATACAGTCAGACCCGGCAACCATACAGTCAAACCCGGCAACCATGTAATAAGACCCGGCAACCATACAGTCAGAAACAGCAACCATACAGTCAAACCCAGCAACCATACAGTCAGACCCGGCAACCATACAGTCAGACACGGCAACCATACAGTCAAACCCGGCAACCGTAAAGTTAGACCCGGCAACCATACAGTCAAACCCGGCAACCATACAGTCAGACCCGGCAACCATACACTCAGACTCTGCAACTATACAGTCAGACTCGGCAACCATATAGTCAAACCCGGCAACCATACTGTCAGACCCGGCAACCATATAGTCAAACCCGGCAACCATGCAGTCAGACCCGGCAACCATACAGTCAGAACCAGGAACCATACAGTCATACCCGGCAACCACACAGTCAGACCCGGCAACCATACAGTCAGACCCGTCAACCATACAGTCAAACCCGGCAACCATACAGTCAGACCCGGCAACCATACAGCCAGACCCGGCAACCATACAGTCAGACCCGGCAACCGTACAGTCAGACACGGCAACCATACAGTCAGACCCGGCAACCATGCAGTCAAACCCGGCAACCATGTACTCAGACCCGGCAACCATACAGTCAGACCCAGCAACCATACAGTCAAACCCGGAAACCATACAGTCAGACACGGCAACCATACAGTCAAACTCGGCAACCATAAAGTTAGACCCGGCAACCATACAGTCAAACCCTGCAACCATACAGTCAGACCCGGCAACCATACACTCTGACCCGGCAACCATACAGTCAGACCCGGCAACCACACAGTCAAACCCGGCAACCATACTGTTAGACCCGGCACCATATAGTCAAACCCGGCAACCATGCAGTCAGACCCGGCAACCATACAGTCAGACACAGCAACCATACAGTCAAACCCGGCAACCATACAGTCAGACCCGGCAACCATACAGTCAAACCCGGCAACCATACAGTCAGACCCGGCAACCATACAGACACACAACCATACGGTCAGACCCGGCAACCATGCAGTCAGATCCGGCAACCATACAGTCAGACCCACAACCATACAGTCAAACCTGGCAACCATACAGTCAAACCCGGCAACCATACAGTCAGACCCGGCAACCATACACTCAGACCCGGCAACCATACAGTCAGAACCGGCAACCATACAGTCAGACCCGGCAACCATACACTCAGACCCGGCAACTATACAGTCAGACTCGGCAACCATACAGTCAAACCCGGCAACCATGCTGTCAGATGCGGCAACCATATAGTCAAACCCGGCAACCATGCCGTCAGACCCGGCAACCATACAGTCAGAACCAGGAACCATACAGTCAAACCCGGCAACCACACAGTCAGACCCGGCAACCATACAGTCAGACCCGTCAACCATACAGTCAAACCCGGCAACCATACAGTCAGACCCGGCAACCATACAGCCAGACCCGGCAACAATACAGTCAGGCCCGGCAACCGTACAGTCAGACCCGGCAACCATACAGTCAGACCCGGCAACCATACAGTCAAACCCGGCAACCATGTACTCAGACCCGGCAACCATACAGACAGACCCAGCAACCATACAGTCAAACCCGGCAACCATACAGTCAGACACGGCAACCATACAGTCAAACTCGGCAACCATAAAGTTAGACCCGGGAACCATACAGTCAAACCCGGCAACCATACAGTCAGACCCGGCAACCATACACTCTGACCCGGCAACCATACAGTCAGACCCGGCAACCATACAGTCAAACCCGGCAACCATACTGTTAGACCCGGCACCATATAGTCAAACCCGGCAACCATGCAGTCAGACCCGGCAACAATACAGTCAGACCCAGCAACCATAGAGTCAAACCCGGCAACCATACAGTCAGACCCGGCAACCATACAGTCAAACCCGGCAACCATACAGTCAGACCCGGCAACCATACAGACATACAACCATACGGTCAGACCCGGCAACCATGCAGTCAGATCCGGCAACCATACAGTCAGACCCACAACCATACAGTCAAAACTGGCAACCATACAGTCAAACCCGGCAACCATACAGTCAGACCCGGCAACCATACACTCAGACCCGGCAACCATACAGTCAGACCCGGCAACCATACAGTCAGACCCGGCAACCATACACTCAGACCCGGCAACTATACAGTCAGACTCGGCAACCATACAGTCAAACCCGGCAACCATACTGTCAGATGCGGCAACCATATAGTCAAACCCGGCAACCATGCCGTCAGACCCGGCAACCATACAGTCAGAACCAGGAACCATACAGTCAAACCCGGCAACCACACAGTCAGACCCGGCAACCATACAGTCAGACCCGTCAACCATACAGTCAAACCCGGCAACCATACAGTCAGACCCGGCAACCATACAGCCAGACCCGGCAACAATACAGTCAGGCCCGGCAACCGTACAGTCAGACCCGGCAACCATACAGTCAAACCCGGCAACCATACAGTCAAACCCGGCAACCATGTACTCAGACCCGGCAACCATACAGACAGACCCAGCAACCATACAGTCAAACCCGGCAACCATACAGTCAGACACGGCAACCATACAGTCAAACTCGGCAACCATAAAGTTAGACCCGGGAACCATACAGTCAAACCCGGCAACCATACAGTCAGACCCGGCAACCATACACTCTGACCCGGCAACCATACAGTCAGACCCGGCAACCATACAGTCAAACCCGGCAACCATACTGTTAGACCCGGCACCATATAGTCAAACCCGGCAACCATGCAGTCAGACCCGGCAACAATACAGTCAGACCCAGCAACCATAGAGTCAAACCCGGCAACCATACAGTCAGACCCGGCAACCATACAGTCAAACCCGGCAACCATACAGTCAGACCCGGCAACCATACAGACACACAACCATACGGTCAGACCCGGCAACCATGCAGTCAGATCCGGCAACCATACAGTCAGACCCACAACCATACAGTCAAAACTGGCAACCATACAGTCAAACCCGGCAACCATACAGTCAGACCCGGCAACCATACACTCAGACCCGGCAACCATACAGTCAGACCCGGCAACCATACAGTCAAACCCGGCAACCATACTGTCAGACCTGGCACCATATAGTCAAACCCGGCAACCATGCAGTCAGTCCCGGTAACCATACAGTCAGACCCAGCAACCATACAGTCAAACCCGGCAACCATACAGTCAGACCCGGCAACCATACAGTCAAACCCGGCAACCATACAGTCAGACCCGGCAACCATACAGACACACAACCATACGGTCAGACCCGGCAACCATGCAGTCAGGTCCGGCAACCATACAGTCAGACCCACAACCATACAGTCAAACCTGGCAACCATACAGTCAAACCCGGCAACCATAGTCAGACTCGGCAACCATACAGTCAGACCCGGCAACCGTACAGTCAAACCCGGCAACCATACAGTCATACCCGGCAACCATACAGTCAGACCCGGCAATCATACTGTCAGACCCGGCAACCATACAGTCAGACCCAGCAACAATACAGTCAAACCCGGCAACCATACAGTCAGACCCGGCAACCATACAGTCAAACCCGGCAACTATGCAGTCAGACCCGGCAACCATACCGTCATACCCGGCAACCATACAGTCAGACCCGGCAACCATACAGTCAGACCCGGCAACCATAGAGGCAGATCCGGCAACCATACAGTCAGACCCTGCAACCATACAGTCAGACCCGGCAACCATACAGTCAAACCCTGCAACCATACAGACAGACCCAGCAACCATACAGTCAAACCCGGCAACCATGCAGTCAGACCCAGCAACCATACGGTCAGACCCGGCAACCATGCAGTCAGATCCGGCAACCATACAGTCAGACCCACAACCATACAGTCAAACCTGGCAACCATACAGTCAGACCCTGCAACCATACAGTCAGACCCGGCAACCATACAGTCAAACCCGGCAATCATACAGTCAGACCGGCAACCATGCAGTCAGACCCGGCAACCATACAGTCAGACCCGGAAACCATACAGTCAGACCCAGCAACCATACA
The DNA here is from genome assembly GCF_038502225.1 of Cherax quadricarinatus. Classification (NCBI taxonomy): domain Eukaryota; kingdom Metazoa; phylum Arthropoda; class Malacostraca; order Decapoda; family Parastacidae; genus Cherax; species Cherax quadricarinatus. The sequence continues at coordinate 41,048,329 of NC_091317.1, forward strand.
GTCAAACCCGGCAACCATACAGTCAGACCCGGCAACCATACAGTCAAACCCGGCAACCATACAGTCAGACCCGGCAACCATACAGTCAAACCCGGTAGCCATACAGTAAGACACGACAACTATACAGATCTGGCAATCTTATAGACCAAGCAGTCATACAGACCAGGCAGTCACATAGACCAATCACACAGGCCAGACCGTCTCAGAGACCAGACAATCCCGCAAATAAGATAGTCACACAGACCCAACAGTCACACTAATAATCAGACGTATTTTGCTCCCTTGGAGCTCCCAGAAAAGTATCCCTCATATCCCTTCCACTGTTCCTCAACAAGTGCAAGATACTAAGGAGTTGAATCCAGAAATTCTCAAGAGGCCGAGGAACAGCAGCTTCACTTCCTCACCAGAACTCGGAGCTGTAGCTCAACACACCTTGAAGGGGATACCCGGCAACCATACAGACACACAACCATACTGTCAGACCCGGCAACCATACAGTCAAACCCGGCAACCATACAGTCAGACCCGGCAACCATACAGTCAGACCCATAACCATACAGTCAAACCCGGCAACCATACAGACAGACCCGGCAACCATACAGTCAAATCCGGCAACCATACAGTCAAACCCGGCAACCATACAGTCAGACCCAGCAACCATACAGTCAGACCCGGCAACCATACAGTCACACCCGGCAACCATACAGACACACAACCATACAGTCACACCCGGCAACCATACAGACACACAACCATACAGTCAGACACACAACCATACAGTCAAACCTGGCAACCATACAGTCAGACCCGGCAACCATACAGTCAGACCCGGCAACCATACAGTCACACCCGGCAACCATACAGACACACAACCATACAGTCACACCCAGCAACCATACAGACACACAACCATACAGTCAGACCCACAACCATACAGTCAAACCTGGGAACCATACAGTCAGACCCGGCAACCATACAGTCAGACCCGGCAACCATACAGTCAGACCCGGCAACCATACAGTAAGACCCGGCAACCATACAGTAAGACCCGGCAACCATACCGACACACAACCATACAGTCAGACCCGGCAACCATAGAGTCAGACCCACAACCATACAGTCAGACCCGGCAACCATACAGTCAGACCCACGACCATACAATCAGACCTAGCAACCATGCAGTCAGACCCGGCAACCATACATTCAAACCTGGCAACCATACAGTAAGACCCGGCAACCATACAGTAAGACCCGGCAACCATACAGATACACAACCATACAGTCAGACCCGGCAACCATAGAGTCAGACCCACAACCATACAGTCAGACCCGGCAACCATACAGTCAGACCCACGACCATACAATCAGACCCAGCAACCATACAGTTAGACCCGGCAACCATACAGTCAGATCCACAACCACAAAGTCAGACCCACAACCATATAGTCAGACCCACAACCACAAAGTCATACCCAAAACCATACAGTCAGACCCGGCAACCATACAGTCAGACCCGGCAACCATACAGTCAAACCCGGTAGCCATACAGTAATACACGACAACTATACAGATCTGGCAATCTTATAGACCAAGCAGTCATACAGACCAGGCAGTCACATAGACCAATCACACAGGCCAGACCGTCTCAGAGACCAGACAGTCCCGCAAATAAGATAGTCACACAGACCCAACAGTCACACTAATAATCAGACGTGTTTTGCTCCCTTGGAGCTCCCAGAAAAGTATCCCTCATATCCCTTCCACTGTTCCTCAACCAGTGCAAGATACTAAGGAGTTGAATCCAGAAATTCTCAAGAGGCCGAGGAACAGCAGCTTCACTTCCTCACCAGAACTCGGAGCTGTAGCTCAACGCACCTTGAAGGGGATACCCTAGAGTGACGAAGAGTCTCTTGATTAGAGGAATTAAACCTATTGTCACCTTCCTCGGATAGAACCTATATACCATTACCTCTCCCCTCTCTCCATTTGACCTCACTGGAGATATTTTCTTTTGTGAATTTCAGTTCACAGGCAGAAGGTAAAGGGTCGTTATTAGCCTCGTTCCATCATGGTTTTCTGTGGTGGTGTTGTCGTGAAGTGGAAAGTGGATTATCAGGGAACTTGCTGTACAGCCATCCGGCCTCCTGAGGCTGTCCTCGCGAATCCTTAGTGTCTGACTTTCCCATAACAGGGTGGTTGTCAAGGGAAAAGGTGGTTCTGATCGTTTACCTCTGTTGTTGACTGTGTTTGACCTGGTCGATTCTGGACTTGCTGTCATGGTGTACTAGGGATCCTGGTATACCAGGTAGAGTACGGAGAGTTTCCGTGTAACGTCAGCACTGCTTGTCGTACACGAAAGTGATCATGATGGTTCATAGAGGTATACCTGAGGGTAATCATGGTTCAGGAAGGTATACCGGAGGGTGATTGTGGTTTAGGGAGGTATATCCGAAGGTGACTATGTGTTCAGGGAGGTATACCCAAAGGAGATTATGGTTCAGGGAGGTATACCCGAGGGTGATCGTGGTTCAGGGAAGTATACCCGAGGGTGATCATGGTTCAGGGAAGTATACCCGAGGGTGATCATGGTTCGCCAAGATATACGGTTTCCGTTTCCTTATCCTCATAGCTGCCTTTTTCTCGCTCCCTTATTTTACCATAAAAATATCGTTTATAGTAATACTAATACTCTGCCTAGTGCAGTCTCTTATTCCTGTGACATGTTTACCTGACCTGGCACGTCCACGGACATTCCTCCAGACCTTGTGCTGCTTCTGGCAACACCTCGCTGCCTGACTCCAATACCAGCGTTCACCCTCGTTCATTTGATTCTTCTGACCTTTGCTCTAATTTGACTAATCTCCCTGTTTCCCCCACGACGCTGAATCGATTTTTGGATCGTTCCCGCACCCCAAGATAGACTCTCTCGAATCCATCGTCCAGACGGCCTTCACACATACTAGGCAATCCTGACAATGTTACTGACATCTCTGTTTTTTTTTTTCCTTAAAAGAAAAATGCACTCTAGAAACATCTTCTACAAGAATTATTTCGAAGACACTCTGACGGAATTATTTTCTCATCAACCAAAACTTACTGATTATACCTTACTGACCATGGCATTAGCTAAGCATAGGTGAGGTATGTTGGCCACGACTATAGGTTAACAAGAATGTTCTCAATCTAGCCAGGGCATTCAGGAGGAACTTAGCTCCAAATCTCCGTCACTAAAGTGGAAACATTTCAACCCAGCCTCGGGTCGGAGACTGATCCTTGATTGCCAAGAGCTTCCAGCCTTAGTTTATATAGCGAATTTTCACTTAGAGGTGCGGGAATTTCTCCCACCACCTCAACAATGCTGTGCTGTTGCTGTTGACCACATGGCCAAATATTGCAGATCACTGGCAGAATGCGCAGTCCGCGGTGCAGCTGGTCGTAATAATATATTCTGCAACCTATTTCCCTAGCTTATTCTGCAGCCTATTTCCCTAGCTTATTCTGCACCCTATTTCCCTAGCTTATTCTGCAGCCTATTTCCCTACCTTAACAATGGGTAAAGATAACCCTGCATACCAACGTTGTCTAGGAGCTACATTAACAAGTCTGAAAGAAATAACCAGCTGAGAGCCTGGAATGGTTAGCTTAACCATCAAGTACATCCCAGAGCAAGAATTACAAAAAACTCATCCTGCATCACTACGACTGCTAGCTTGAGGCTACGCCTGGTCTATTCCATCAATGAATAATATGAAATAACTGTAATAAACAGGTATATATTTTTCTAAGGGTTAGGTAAGGTTTGAAACTGAGGCATGTAAACAGCGAGCCAATCTTTCTCGTCACTAGGCCATGAGAGCCATTTAGTTGCTGGCCGGTTTCAGAATTATTGTTTTACTTACTAATTCATTTTGTTGTTGTTGTTGTTGTTGTTGTTTAAGCCTGAGTAATTACTAATAAGCATACTTATTATTTACAATCTTCCTAAATTTGAGGGATATTTAATCCCACTTTTGTTTTTGTTGATCCATTGGCTATTCATACTGTGAAAATGATCTAGTCTTCAGAGCACACGTTATTTGATCTCACCTTGGCTTTTTATTCACAATTCTGACCAGTCTTCTGTTTTTTTTTTTCTTTTCAGCTTTGTACCAGATCTGTCTTCAGGTTTTGATCACCTCTCTCTCTCTCTCTCTCTCTCTCTCTCTCTCTCTCTCTCTCTTTCATCTCATTCGTCACATGAAAATGGTCCAGGACAATCCAAGAAGTCGACTCCAAACTTCCTTCTTCGAATTAAAGGCGAGTTGTTCATTGTTCCAGCCACGGACCTTTCAGTTCTGCACTAAATAGTCTGTACTCTTACACTCTCGTACATCTAATATAAATTTAACGAAAACAGGTAAATTAAACACTATTTAGTACTCCTAATAATTACGTAGATATTACTTGATATTTTTCATATTCTGTATAATAAGAAATATTTAATAGTGATTTTTCAATGTGTATTTTCTTCCTAAGCTTTTTATCTGCTCATATGTAAGAAACAGTGAAAAAAATATTATAACTCTCAAAAATATTATAGGTATAAGGTTCAAGTCGAGGCGAAACCCCGTCATGAGTTACAGTATGTGCAGACTGTATGTGTATTCAATTAATCGTTGCTGAAAAAAATAATCTTGGCATGAAGGTTACATTGAAATGACAGCAACAACTAGGTGGTACACTGGTCGTGACTGCAGGTATAAATATACTAATATTAATTTCCTGGTGTAATTACATTCACAGTTGTTTTGGGAAGTTATTAGTCTGTCTTCAAGTACACGGTATATATTTCTGAGTGGTGAGTACATCTCTCTCTGGTAGTGTACGCACACAGCAGCAATGAATACTCTAATGTGTTTTCCGGAGTGTACCTGGAAAGACTTCCGGGGGTCAACGCCCCCGCGGCCCGGTCTGTGACCAGGCCTCACGGTGGATCAGGGCCTGATCAACCAGGTTGTTACTGCTGGCTGTACGCAATCCAACGTACGAACCACAGTGGTGTGTGTGTGTGTGTGTGTATATATATATATATATATCTGGGTATACACACTTTATTTTTCCGTGCCTAGTGGTGTACACAGGTGATACACAGTGTGACTCTCCTATAGTCCATAGTTTTAAACCAACGAACCAGGCACAAAGGCTTTCACATTCTCCTTCAAGACGATTGCTAGATCGGAAAACTGGTCTCACCTTATTTACATAACGGCCTTCGAATTTCCTTTTATGTTTTGTCAATATTCTTAATCGCAAGAACCAGCTAAGTGTTTATTTAAAGACTAATCCCAGACACTCGTAACAGTTTTATCACTGCGTGATATTTATTCTCTCCTTTCATGTCGGTCTATTTCTTTTCCGATATTTTTAAAACAAGCTTCGATTATTTCTGCTGGAAGAACAACCATCACATCATCATCCTTACTGCTTGTACAATTATTATTATTATTATTATTATTATTATTATTATTGTTATATCTTGTCTGGGTGAGTGTCAATTGTCTGTTTTGATATAATTACTGGAGTAACGTCCAGAGTTTCTGTTGATCGCAGTTAACCTTTATATGGCGACTAGCTGAATCCACCTACTGCAAGCGCTTATCCATTACTGACTCAACGAAATCATAGTAACACGATTGTAAACAAATCACGGAACGGGTGGGACTTGAACCCCATGGCAGGTGAGACCTAAAGCTCAGGGCATTGCGCTAACCACTCGGTCAGCTGGCTCTGATAAGATTCTTATTAAGGGCAGCTGGTACAGTGGTTAACACACTGGCTTGTGAGTTTTAGGACTTGCCTGCCATGGGTTCATTCCCTATCCCTTTCCGTGATTTATCCATTAATGAATGTATTGTTTTTGCAGTTATATATTCAAATTGTAGTTTATTCCATTAAATTATAATTCTATTTGAAAAACTTTATGGACCTTTGTGTTGCGTCTCTTGTCTCGAGGTTTCATTCCAATATTTTGTGATTTTCTAATCACTTTGCACTTCATTTTTTTTCATGTTTGAGAGTATCAAGATCATTGAATATTGTAAAGATTTGAATGAAATCTCCTCGTAGTTTTCGCTTCCTAATGAACAGATCATTAACTGATCTATGTAAGGTTCCTTGAAGATCGTAGCTTATGGTTCAGAGTATATTCATTGTAACCCATTTGTTCTGAAAGTTATACTTTCAAATTTTCTTTTGTTTCTCTTGGAAAGAAAAGTGCTTATAGCTTTTTCATGTTAGTAATACTAGCTCTGTTTCCCTTCTATTTCCCATCCCTGGTCTATATTCGTCTTCTATAAAATTTGGAGGTTAGAAACTAAACAGAATATACGAAGGTGCGACCTAACAAGTGTAGCACAGAGAGTCATTGTTGACTCTGCTTTGTACTCTGAATTTAAAGCTATGAATCCTTCCACACTGTTAGTTTCCCTGCTCGCAAATAGACAGTGATGCACTGAAGGTCTTCCATAATGATGAGTCCAAGGTCCTCTTCTTCTCTCTCTAATAAGACGATAAATGATGAAGTCATTTAAGATCCTGGAATTCTTGACCTTGCAAACATTTAATTTAACTAGATATTACTGAGGAACTGCCAGTGCTCAGAGGACGACTCACACTTCTCTCATACTCACCATACCACCCATAATATACCAAGCCGCCCGCCTTGCCACCCACCATACCTCTAGCCACCCACCATACCCCCAGCCACCCGCCATACCCCCAGCCACCCACCATATCCCTTGCCACCCACCATACCTCTAGCCACCCACCAAACCCCCAGCCACCCACCAAACCCCCAGCCACCCACCATATCCCTTGCCACCCACCATACCCGTAACCACCAACCATACTCCTAGCCCCCCAAATGCCCACAGTCGCCCACTATCCCACTCAGCCGCCCACCTAACCCCCAGCCACCCACCATCCCACCAAGCCACCTACCATATCCCTAGCCACCCACCTTACCTACAGCCACTCATCATATCCCTAGCCACCCACCATACCTGTAACCACCCACCATACCCCTAGCACCCCAAACGCCCCCAGTCACCCACTATTCCACTCAGCCACCCACCTAACCCCCAGCCACTCACCGTAATCTAAAGTTACGATAACGTTTCATTTGGATTTTTAACCACGGAGGGTTAGCCACCCAATATAACCAAAGAAAGACACTGCGTCATCGAGGACTGTTATATTTCCGGTGTGGTCCTTTAATTCTGTCACCCAGGATGCCATCCACACAAGTCGACTAACACCCAGGTACCTACTTACTGCTAGGTGAACGGGGACAGGAGGTGCAAGGAAACACGAACCATATTTCTGAACCACGGACACTCAGTGTGTGAGGCGAGAGGGTTGTCTACCAGGCCAAGGGACACCATACCCTGAGCCACCTAATCATGCCCTCAGCCACCCACCTATTAACCAGTCACCTGTGTTCCACCAGCCAGTCAGCCACCCATTACACAACCGAGCAGCTACCCAGCCACCTACTCATCCACCCACGATACCCAAATACCTATTACTAGCACCTTTTGCACTCTGGCTTCGAGAAAAGTTCTACCCAGGAAGTTACGAAGACTCTTTGCTGCCAAAACTTTTCGGTGATTTTTTTTTCAGTCATTTACAAGAACAAATATACATGAATATCTGTTGCAAGTTAGTACTGGGTGTTAGAGCAGTTATTAGGGGCAGTGTTAGAAGAAAGAGTACAAGTAATAGGAGTAGAAGTTAGGGACACTGTGAAGTGTTAGATGACATGGGAGTCAACAGCTGTGTTAGAAGTTAGGAGCAGCGTTAGAGGATAAAAAAAAGTGCGAAATGCTAGGAAGAATATAAGTAGAGAGGACCTATGTGAGAAGTTTCAGTGGATGAGGTTAGGAGAAATGTGACGGGATGGAGAAAGTCTCAGAAGTTAAGAGAAGTGTGAGTTTTACACTGTGTAAGTAGGTAGCAGTTTGAGAGGTTAGGAGCATCGTGAGTGGTTAGGAGCAGCGTGAGTGGTTAGGAACAGCGTGAGTGGTTAGGAGCAGCGTGAGTGGTTAGGAACAGCGTGAGTGGTTAGCAGCAGCGTGAGTGGTTAGCAGCAGCGTGAGTGGTTAGCAGCAGCGTGAGTGGTTAGCAGCAGCGTGAGTGGTTAGGAGCAGCGTGAGTGGTTAGGAACAGCGTGAGTGGTTAGCAGCAGCGTGAGTGGTTAGCAGCAGCGTGAGTGGTTAGGAGCAGAGTTAACAGTTAACGGGGAGAGTGAAGAAACATGAAAACCAACCTTAACCTAATTTTATAGTCACAGTCAATAATGGCTTTAAATGACCATTATGGCAACAAGTTATAATTCGCCTGACTGAACTATGTATTAAACTCAATTGTTTTATGTACAAAGGAATATATTACCACCATCTGACATGACTATAGACTCGTAACTTACAGCAGCGCTTCGTTGGTCAATGTTTTCATGAAACTCTTCCAAACTGACTGTTTTTTTTTTCAATATTATTCTAAATATGAAGATAATTAAGTATGTAGTTAGGTAAGACACACATGCAACAGTTAGGTATCTTTATTTCGAAACGTTTCGCCTACACAGTAGGCTTCTTCAGTCTAGTACAGAAAAGTTGATAGAAGCAGAAGAGACTTGAAGACTGATGGACTGATTACATCGTCTTCAAGTATCTTCTGCTTCTATCAACTTTTCTGTACTCGACTGAAGAAGCCTACTGTGTAGGCGAAACGTTTCGAAATAAAGGTACCTAACTGTTGCATATGTGTCTTACCTAACAACCTGTCGGTATTTTATACCATTTTAATGTTCACAATGAAGTATGTAGTTGATATATTGATGTTGACTTGTGGTCAACACGACGTAAACAATGCTGAACCAGCGGTAAATGAAGCGAACATTAAAATCCCATTACTATACACGAATAACCAGCACAGAATGAGAAAGAAACTTAGGACGGTGTTTCTGTCTGTCTTGAACCATTAACTTGTGTGTGACTAGTAAATGATTCTTGTTGGACCGAAACGTCGTCATAAGTTTCAGTCTCCTATGTGCAGGTTTTTCTTCCCTTGTGCCCTTTTTGTCCTTCCTCCCGGTACTAGATGTTCTCATTCACAGATTTGGTACTTTTTTTTTGGTTTATTTTTATGGCAAACCAATCGGATAAAATAATGTCATACACTACTGGTCATATTATGACATTAAAGCTAGACAGAGTCCCTTAATTAGTTATTTTATACATGCAGTAAACATCACAGATATATTACCAAAGGCCAACAAGGATGTCAGACATCAGCTCGTCTATGTTACGAGAATTCACAAGAACAATAACCAAGAAATTACTACTGTACATTAAATCCTATGTGGAAAATGTGACAAAATATATTGAGGAAAGCTGACAGAAACGTAACATGTTAGAATAAATAAATGTACGTGGGCAGGACTGAGAAATTAAATAATTCTGGTGAGCAGAGGAACTCTCAGTCATTTGATGAAGTGGTTGAAACTGAGTTACTAGGGAAGTTGACACATTTATGAGAAAATGCTTGGCAACTGCACCATTTCAACATCTAGCACCATCATACAAAAACAGATATGATTCCAGTTATCAAAATCCTTAGCTGTAGTTGTTAGTGAACATAGCCGATCATCATGATCTCTTGGCTACAGATGCCTCAAAACGCTTGGTAGCCCCGGAATACGCACACACACACACACACACACACACACACACACACACACACACACACACACACACACACACACACACACACACACACACACACACACACACACACAGGATGAGCCCATGGTTTACCCAAAGGTGCAGGGAGGCAAAAAACAAGTGTGCTAGGGAATGGAAGAAATATAGAAGGCAAAGGACCCAGGAGAATAAGGAGAACAGTCGTAGAGCCAGAAACGAATATGCACAGATAAGAAGGGAGGCCCAAAGACAATATGAAAATGACATAGCAGCGAAAGCCAAATCTGACCCGAAACTGTTGTACAGCCACATCAGGAGGAAAACAACAGTCAAGGACCAGGTAATCAGGCTAAGGAAGGAAGGAGGAGAGACAACAAGAAATGACCGTGAAGTATGTGAAGAACTCAACAAGAGATTCAAAGAAGTGTTCAGAGAGGAGACAGAAGGGACTCCAGAAAGACGGAGAGGTGGGGCTCACCACCAAGTGCTGGACACAGTGCACACAACCGAGGAAGAAGTGAAGAGGCTTCTGAGTGAGCTAGATACCTCAAAGGCAATGGGGCCAGATAACATCTCCCCATGGGTATTGAGAGAGGGAGCAGAGGCGCTATGTGTACTCCTAACAACAATATTCAATACATCTATCGAAACAGGGAGATTGCCTGAGGCATGGAAGACAGCAAATGTAGTCCCAATCTTTAAAAAAGGAGACAGACATGAAGCATTAAACTACAGACCAGTGTCACTGACATGTATAGTATGCAAAATCATGGAGAAGATTATCAGGAGAAGAGTGGTGGAACACCTAGAAAGGAACGATCTCATCAACAGCAGCCAACATGGTTTCAGGGACGGGAAATCCTG